>NW_026291019.1:502500-517500 GCF_023373465.1 Oncorhynchus keta | reverse complement strand
CTGTAACTCTGGTTAAAGTCTCTAATAGTCTAACTCTGTAACTCTGGTTAAAGTCTCTAATAGTCTAACTCTGTAACTCTGGTTAAAGTCTAATAGTCTAACTCTGTAACTCTGGTTAAAGTCTCTAATAGTCTAACTCTGTAACTCTGGTTAAAGTCTCTAATAGTCTAACTCTGTAACTCTGGTTAAAGTCTCTAATAGTCTAACTCTGTAACTCTGGTTAAAGTCTCTAATAGTCTAACTCTGTAACTCTGGTTAAAGTCTCTAATAGTCTAACTCTGTAACTCTGGTTAAAGTCTCTCTGTAATAGTCTAACTCTGTAACTCTGGTTAAAGTCTCTAATAGTCTAACTCTGTAACTCTGGTTAAAGTCTCTAATAGTCTAACTCTGTAACTCTGGTTAAAGTCTCTAATAGTCTAACTCTGTAACTCTGGTTAAAGTCTCTAATAGTCTAACTCTGTAACTCTGGTTAAAGTCTCTAATAGTCTAACTCTGTAACTCTGGTTAAAGTCTCTAATAGTCTAACTCTGTAACTCTGGTTAAAGTCTCTAATAGTCTAACTCTGTAACTCTGGTTAAAGTCTCTAATAGTCTAACTCTGTAACTCTGGTTAAAGTCTCTAATAGTCTAACTCTGTAACTCTGGTTAAAGTCTCTAATAGTCTAACTCTGTAACTCTGGTTAAAGTCTCTAATAGTCTAACTCTGTAACTCTGGTTAAAGTCTCTAATAGTCTAACTCTGTAACTCTGGTTAAAGTCTCTAATAGTCTAACTCTGTAACTCTGGTTAAAGTCTCTAATAGTCTAACTCTGTAACTCTGGTTAAAGTCTCTAATAGTCTAACTCTGTAACTCTGGTTAAAGTCTCTAATAGTCTAACTCTGTAACTCTGGTTAAAGTCTCTAATAGTCTAACTCTGTAACTCTGGTTAAAGTCTCTAATAGTCTAACTCTGTAACTCTGGTTAAAGTCTCTAATAGTCTAACTCTGTAACTCTGGTTAAAGTCTCTAATAGTCTAACTCTGTAACTCTGGTTAAAGTCTCTAATAGTCTAACTCTGTAACTCTGGTTAAAGTCTCTAATAGTCTAACTCTGTAACTCTGGTTAAAGTCTCTAATAGTCTAACTCTGTAACTCTGGTTAAAGTCTCTAATAGTCTAACTCTGTAACTCTGGTTAAAGTCTCTAATAGTCTAACTCTGTAACTCTGGTTAAAGTCTCTAATAGTCTAACTCTGTAACTCTGGTTAAAGTCTCTAATAGTCTAACTCTGTAACTCTGGTTAAAGTCTCTCTGTAACTCTGGTTAATAGTCTAACTCTGTAACTCTGGTTAAAGTCTCTAATAGTCTAACTCTGTAACTCTGGTTAAAGTCTCTAATAGTCTAACTCTGTAACTCTGGTTAAAGTCTCTAATAGTCTAACTCTGTAACTCTGTTAAAGTCTAACTCTGTAACTCTGGTTAAAGTCTCTAATAGTCTACTCTGTAACTCTGGTTAAAGTCTCTAATAGTCTAACTCTGTAACTCTGGTTAAAGTCTCTAATAGTCTAACTCTGTAACTCTGGTTAAAGTCTCTAATAGTCTAACTCTGTAACTCTGGTTAAAGTCTCTAATAGTCTAACTCTGTAACTCTGTCTCTAATAGTTAAAGTCTCTAATAGTCTAACTCTGTAACTCTGGTTAAAGTCTCTAATAGTCTAACTCTGTAACTCTGGTTAAAGTCTCTAATAGTCTAACTCTGTAACTCTGGTTAAAGTCTCTAATAGTCTAACTCTGTAACTCTGGTTAAAGTCTCTAATAGTCTAACTCTGTAACTCTGGTTAAAGTCTCTAATAGTCTAACTCTGTAACTCTGGTTAAAGTCTCTAATAGTCTAACTCTGTAACTCTGGTTAAAGTCTCTAATAGTCTAACTCTGTAACTCTGGTTAAAGTCTCTAATAGTCTAACTCTGTAACTCTGGTTAAAGTCTCTAATAGTCTAACTCTGTAACTCTGGTTAAAGTCTCTAATAGTCTAACTCTGTAACTCTGGTTAAAGTCTCTAATAGTCTAACTCTGTAACTCTGGTTAAAGTCTCTAATAGTCTAACTCTGTAACTCTGGTTAAAGTCTCTAATAGTCTAACTCTGTAACTCTGGTTAAAGTCTCTAATAGTCTAACTCTGTAACTCTGGTTAAAGTCTCTAATAGTCTAACTCTGTAACTCTGGTTAAAGTCTCTAATAGTCTAACTCTGTAACTCTGGTTAAAGTCTCTAATAGTCTAACTCTGTAACTCTGGTTAAAGTCTCTAATAGTCTAACTCTGTAACTCTGGTTAAAGTCTCTAATAGTCTAACTCTGTAACTCTGGTTAAAGTCTCTAATAGTCTAACTCTGTAACTCTGGTTAAAGTCTCTAATAGTCTAACTCTGTAACTCTGGTTAAAGTCTCTAATAGTCTAACTCTGTAACTCTGGTTAAAGTCTCTAATAGTCTAACTCTGTAACTCTGGTTAAAGTCTCTAATAGTCTAACTCTGTAAAGTCTCTGGTTAAAGTCTCTAATAGTCTAACTCTGTAACTCTGGTTAAAGTCTCTAATAGTCTAACTCTGTAACTCTGGTTAAAGTCTCTAATAGTCTAACTCTGTAACTCTGGTTAAAGTCTCTAATAGTCTAACTCTGTAACTCTGGTTAAAGTCTCTAATAGTCTAACTCTGTAACTCTGGTTAAAGTCTCTAATAGTCTAACTCTGTAACTCTGGTTAAAGTCTCTAATAGTCTAACTCTGTAACTCTGGTTAAAGTCTCTAATAGTCTAACTCTGTAACTCTGGTTAAAGTCTCTAATAGTAACTAAAGTCTCTGTAACTCTGGTTAAAGTCTCTAATAGTCTAACTCTGTAACTCTGGTTAAAGTCTCTAATAGTCTAACTCTGTAACTCTGGTTAAAGTCTCTAATAGTCTAACTCTGTAACTCTGGTTAAAGTCTCTCTAACTCTGTAACTCTGGTTAAAGTCTCTAACTAACTCTGTAACTCTGGTTAAAGTCTCTAATAGTCTAACTCTGTAACTCTGGTTAAAGTCTCTAATAGTCTAACTCTGTAACTCTGGTTAAAGTCTCTAATAGTCTAACTCTGTAACTCTGGTTAAAGTCTCTAATAGTCTAACTCCTCTGTAACTCTGGTTAAAGTCTCTAATAGTCTAACTCTGTAACTCTGGTTAAAGTCTCTAATAGTCTAACTCTGTAACTCTGGTTAAAGTCTCTAATAGTCTAACTCTGTAACTCTGGTTAAAGTCTCTAATAGTCTAACTCTGTAACTCTGGTTAAAGTCTCTAATAGTCTAACTCTGTAACTCTGGTTAAAGTCTCTAATAGTCTAACTCTGTAACTCTGGTTAAAGTCTCTAATAGTCTAACTCTGTAACTCTGGTTAAAGTCTCTAATAGTCTAACTCTGTAACTCTGGTTAAAGTCTCTAATAGTCTAACTCTGTAACTCTGGTTAAAGTCTCTAATAGTCTAACTCTGTAACTCTGGTTAAAGTCTCTAATAGTCTAACTCTGTAACTCTGGTTAAAGTCTCTAATAGTCTAACTCTGTAACTCTGGTTAAAGTCTCTAATAGTCTAACTCTGTAACTCTGGTTAAAGTCTAATAGTCTAACTCTGTAACTAATAGTCTAACTCTGTAACTCTGGTTAAAGTCTCTAATAGTCTAACTCTGTAACTCTGGTTAAAGTCTCTAATAGTCTAACTCTGTAACTCTGGTTAAAGTCTCTAAAGTCTAACTCTGTAACTCTGGTTAAAGTCTCTAATAGTCTAACTCTGTAACTCTGGTTAAAGTCTCTAATAGTCTAACTCTGTAACTCTGGTTAAAGTCTCTAATAGTCTAACTCTGTAACTCTGGTTAAAGTCTCTAATAGTCTAACTCTGTAACTCTGGTTAAAGTCTCTAATAGTCTAACTCTGTAACTCTGGTTAAAGTCTCTAATAGTCTAACTCTGTAACTCTGGTTAAAGTCTCTAATAGTCTAACTCTGTAAAAGTCTCTAATAGTTAAAACTCTGTTAAAGTCTCTAATAGTCTAACTCTGTAACTCTGGTTAAAGTCTCTAATAGTCTAACTCTGTAACTCTGGTTAAAGTCTCTAATAGTCTAACTCTGTAACTCTGGTTAAAGTCTCTAATAGTCTAACTCTGTAACTCTGGTTAAAGTCTCTAATAGTCTAACTCTGTAACTCTGGTTAAAGTCTCTAATAGTCTAACTCTGTAACTCTGGTTAAAGTCTCTAATAGTCTAACTCTGTAACTCTGGTTAAAGTCTCTAATAGTCTAACTCTGTAACTCTGGTTAAAGTCTCTAATAGTCTAACTCTGTAACTCTGGTTAAAGTCTCTAATAGTCTAACTCTGTAACTCTGGTTAAAGTCTCTAATAGTCTAACTCTGTAACTCTGGTTAAAGTCTCTAATAGTCTAACTCTGTAACTCTGGTTAAAGTCTCTAATAGTCTAACTCTGTAACTCTGGTTAAAGTCTCTAATAGTCTAACTCTGTAACTCTGGTTAAAGTCTCTAATAGTCTAACTCTGTAACTCTGGTTAAAGTCTCTAATAGTCTAACTCTGTAACTCTGGTTAAAGTCTCTAATAGTCTAACTCTGTAACTCTGGTTAAAGTCTCTAATAGTCTAACTCTGTAACTCTGGTTAAAGTCTCTAATAGTCTAACTCTGTAACTCTGGTTAAAGTCTCTAATAGTCTAACTCTGTAACTCTGGTTAAAGTCTCTAATAGTCTAACTCTGTAACTCTGGTTAAAGTCTCTAATAGTCTAACTCTGTAACTCTGGTTAAAGTCTCTAATAGTCTAACTCTGTAACTCTGGTTAAAGTCTCTAATAGTCTAACTCTGTAACTCTGGTTAAAGTCTCTGTAATAGTCTAACTAACTCTGTAACTCTGGTTAAAGTCTCTAATAGTCTAACTCTGTAACTCTGGTTAAAGTCTCTAATAGTCTAACTCTGTAACTCTGGTTAAAGTCTCTAATAGTCTCTGTAACTCTGTAAAGTCTCTAATAGTCTAACTCTGTAACTCTGGTTAAAGTCTCTAATAGTCTAACTCTGTAACTCTGGTTAAAGTCTCTAATAGTCTAACTCTGTAACTCTGGTTAAAGTCTCTAATAGTCTAACTCTGTAACTCTGGTTAAAGTCTCTAATAGTCTAACTCTGTAACTCTGGTTAAAGTCTCTAATAGTCTAACTCTGTAACTCTGGTTAAAGTCTCTAATAGTCTAACTCTGTAACTCTGGTTAAAGTCTCTCTGTAATAGTCTAACTCTCTGTAACTCTGGTTAAAGTCTCTAATAGTCTAACTCTGTAACTCTGGTTAAAGTCTCTAATAGTCTAACTCTGTAACTCTGGTTAAAGTCTCTAATAGTCTAACTCTGTAACTCTGGTTAAAGTCTCTAATAGTCTAACTCTGTAACTCTGGTTAAAGTCTCTGTAACTCTGTAACTCTGTTAAAGTCTCTAATAGTCTAACTCTGTAACTCTGGTTAAAGTCTCTAATAGTCTAACTCTGTAACTCTGGTTAAAGTCTCTAATAGTCTAACTCTGTAACTCTGGTTAAAGTCTCTAATAGTCTAACTCTGTAACTCTGGTTAAAGTCTCTAATAGTCTAACTCTGTAACTCTCTAATAGTCTAACTCTAATAGTCTGGGTTAAAGTCTCTAATAGTCTAACTCTGTAACTCTGGTTAAAGTCTCTAATAGTCTAACTCTGTAACTCTGGTTAAAGTCTCTAATAGTCTAACTCTGTAACTCTGGTTAAAGTCTCTAATAGTCTAACTCTGTAACTCTGGTTAAAGTCTCTAATAGTCTAACTAACTGTAACTCTGGTTAAAGTCTCTAATAGTCTAACTCTGTAACTCTGGTTAAAGTCTCTAATAGTCTAACTCTGTAACTCTGGTTAAAGTCTCTAATAGTCTAACTCTGTAACTCTGGTTAAAGTCTCTAATAGTCTAACTCTGTAACTCTGGTTAAAGTCTCTAATAGTCTAACTCTGTAACTCTGGTTAAAGTCTCTAATAGTCTAACTCTGTAACTCTGGTTAAAGTCTCTAATAGTCTAACTCTGTAACTCTGGTTAAAGTCTCTAATAGTCTAACTCTGTAACTCTGGTTAAAGTCTCTAATAGTCTAACTCTGTAACTCTGGTTAAAGTCTCTAATAGTCTAACTCTGTAACTCTGGTTAAAGTCTCTAATAGTCTAACTCTGTAACTCTGGTTAAAGTCTCTAATAGTCTAACTCTGTAACTCTGGTTAAAGTCTCTAATAGTCTAACTCTGTAACTCTGGTTAAAGTCTCTAATAGTCTAACTCTGTAACTCTGGTTAAAGTCTCTAATAGTCTAACTCTGTAACTCTGGTTAAAGTCTCTAATAGTCTAACTCTGTAACTCTGGTTAAAGTCTCTAATAGTCTAACTCTGTAACTCTGGTTAAAGTCTCTAGTCTCTGTAACTCTGGTTAAAGTCTCTAATAGTCTAACTCTGTAACTCTGGTTAAAGTCTCTAATAGTCTAACTCTGTAACTCTGGTTAAAGTCTCTAATAGTCTAACTCTGTAACTCTGGTTAAAGTCTCTAATAGTCTAACTCTGTAACTCTGGTTAAAGTCTCTAATAGTCTAACTCTGTAACTCTGGTTAAAGTCTCTAATAGTCTAACTCTGTAACTCTGGTTAAAGTCTCTAATAGTCTAACTCTGTAACTCTGGTTAAAGTCTCTAATAGTCTAACTCTGTAACTCTGGTTAAAGTCTCTAATAGTCTAACTCTGTAACTCTGGTTAAAGTCTCTAATAGTCTAACTCTGTAACTCTGGTTAAAGTCTCTAATAGTCTAACTCTGTAACTCTGGTTAAAGTCTCTAATAGTCTAACTCTGTAACTCTGGTTAAAGTCTCTAATAGTCTAACTCTGTAACTCTGGTTAAAGTCTCTAATAGTAACTAACTCTGTAACTCTGGTTAAAGTCTCTAATAGTCTAACTCTGTAACTCTGGTTAAAGTCTCTAATAGTCTAACTCTGTAACTCTGGTTAAAGTCTCTAATAGTCTAACTCTGTAACTCTGGTTAAAGTCTCTAATAGTCTAACTCTGTAACTCTGGTTAAAGTCTCTAATAGTCTAACTCTGTAACTCTGGTTAAAGTCTCTAATAGTCTAACTCTGTAACTCTGGTTAAAGTCTCTAATAGTCTAACTCTGTAACTCTGGTTAAAGTCTCTAATAGTCTAACTCTGTAACTCTGGTTAAAGTCTCTAATAGTCTAACTCTGTAACTCTGGTTAAAGTCTCTAATAGTCTAACTCTGTAACTCTGGTTAAAGTCTCTAATAGTCTAACTCTGTAACTCTGGTTAAAGTCTCTAATAGTCTAACTCTGTAACTCTGGTTAAAGTCTCTAATAGTCTAACTCTGTAACTCTGGTTAAAGTCTCTAATAGTCTAACTCTGTAACTCTGGTTAAAGTCTCTAATAGTCTAACTCTGTAACTCTGGTTAAAGTCTCTAATAGTCTAACTCTGTAACTCTGGTTAAAGTCTCTAATAGTCTAACTCTGTAACTCTGGTTAAAGTCTCTAATAGTCTAACTCTGTAACTCTGGTTAAAGTCTCTAATAGTCTCTGTAACTCTGTAAAGTCTCTGTCTAACTCTGTTCTGGTTAAAGTCTCTAATAGTCTAACTCTGTAACTCTGGTTAAAGTCTCTAATAGTCTAACTCTGTAACTCTGGTTAAAGTCTCTAATAGTCTAACTCTGTAACTCTGGTTAAAGTCTCTAATAGTCTAACTCTGTAACTCTGGTTAAAGTCTCTAACTAACTCTGTAACTCTGGTTAAAGTCTCTAATAGTCTAACTCTGTAACTCTGGTTAAAGTCTCTAATAGTCTAACTCTGTAACTCTGGTTAAAGTCTCTAATAGTCTAACTCTGTAACTCTGGTTAAAGTCTCTAATAGTCTAACTCTGTAACTCTGGTTAAAGTCTCTAATAGTCTAACTCTGTAACTCTGGTTAAAGTCTCTAATAGTCTAACTCTGTAACTCTGGTTAAAGTCTCTAATAGTCTAACTCTGTAACTCTGGTTAAAGTCTCTAATAGTCTAACTCTGTAACTCTGGTTAAAGTCTCTAATAGTCTAACTCTGTAACTCTGGTTAAAGTCTCTAATAGTCTAACTCTGTAACTCTGGTTAAAGTCTCTAATAGTCTAACTCTGTAACTCTGGTTAAAGTCTCTAATAGTCTAACTCTGTAACTCTGGTTAAAGTCTCTAATAGTCTAACTCTGTAACTCTGGTTAAAGTCTCTAATAGTCTAACTCTGTAACTCTGGTTAAAGTCTCTAATAGTCTAACTCTGTAACTCTGGTTAAAGTCTCTAATAGTCTAACTCTGTAACTCTGGTTAAAGTCTCTAATAGTCTAACTCTGTAACTCTGGTTAAAGTCTCTAATAGTCTAACTCTGTAACTCTGGTTAAAGTCTCTAATAGTCTAACTCTGTAACTCTGGTTAAAGTCTCTAATAGTCTAACTCTGTAACTCTGGTTAAAGTCTCTAATAGTCTAACTCTGTAACTCTGGTTAAAGTCTCTAATAGTCTAACTGTAACTCTGGTTAAAGTCTCTAAACTCTGTCTCTGGTTAAAGTCTCTAATAGTCTAACTCTGTAACTCTGGTTAAAGTCTCTAATAGTCTAACTCTGTAACTCTGGTTAAAGTCTCTAATAGTCTAACTCTGTAACTCTGGTTAAAGTCTCTAATAGTCTAACTCTGTAACTCTGGTTAAAGTCTCTAATAGTCTAACTCTGTAACTCTGGTTAAAGTCTCTAATAGTCTAACTCTGTAACTCTGGTTAAAGTCTCTAATAGTCTAACTCTGTAACTCTGGTTAAAGTCTCTAATAGTCTAACTCTGTAACTCTGTAACTCTGTTAAAGTCTCTAATAGTCTAACTCTGTAACTCTGGTTAAAGTCTCTAATAGTCTAACTCTGTAACTCTGGTTAAAGTCTCTCTGTAACTCTGGTTAATCTCTAGTCTAACTCTGTAACTCTGGTTAAAGTCTCTAATAGTCTAACTCTGTCTAACTCTGTAACTCTGGTTAAAGTCTCTAATAGTCTAACTCTGTAACTCTGGTTAAAGTCTCTAATAGTCTAACTCTGTAACTCTGGTTAAAGTCTCTAATAGTCTAACTCTGTAACTCTGGTTAAAGTCTCTAATAGTCTAACTCTGTAACTCTGGTTAAAGTCTCTAATAGTCTAACTCTGTAACTCTGGTTAAAGTCTCTAATAGTCTCTGTAACTCTGGTTAAAGTCTCTAATAGTCTAACTCTGTAACTCTGGTTAAAGTCTCTAATAGTCTAACTCTGTAACTCTGGTTAAAGTCTCTAATAGTCTAACTCTGTAACTCTGGTTAAAGTCTCTAATAGTCTAACTCTGTAACTCTGGTTAAAGTCTCTAATAGTCTAACTCTGTAACTCTGGTTAAAGTCTCTAATAGTCTAACTCTGTAACTCTGGTTAAAGTCTCTAATAGTCTAACTCTGTAACTCTGGTTAAAGTCTCTAATAGTCTAACTCTGTAACTCTGGTTAAAGTCTCTAATAGTCTAACTCTGTAACTCTGGTTAAAGTCTCTAATAGTCTAACTCTGTAACTCTGGTTAAAGTCTCTAATAGTCTAACTCTGTAACTCTGGTTAAAGTCTCTAATAGTCTAA
Organism: Oncorhynchus keta; assembly: GCF_023373465.1. NCBI lineage: Eukaryota > Metazoa > Chordata > Actinopteri > Salmoniformes > Salmonidae > Oncorhynchus > Oncorhynchus keta. The sequence continues at coordinate 507,839 of NW_026291019.1, read as the reverse complement.
CTCTGTAACTCTGGTTAAAGTCTCTAATAGTCTAACTCTGTAACTCTGGTTAAAGTCTCTAATAGTCTAACTCTGTAACTCTGGTTAAAGTCTCTAATAGTCTAACTCTGTAACTCTGGTTAAAGTCTCTAATAGTCTAACTCTGTAACTCTGGTTAAAGTCTCTAATAGTCTAACTCTGTAACTCTGGTTAAAGTCTCTAATAGTCTAACTCTGTAACTCTGGTTAAAGTCTCTAATAGTCTAACTCTGTAACTCTGGTTAAAGTCTCTAATAGTCTAACTCTGTAACTCTGGTTAAAGTCTCTAATAGTCTAACTCTGTAACTCTGGTTAAAGTCTCTAATAGTCTAACTCTGTAACTCTGGTTAAAGTCTCTAATAGTCTAACTCTGTAACTCTGGTTAAAGTCTCTAATAGTCTAACTCTGTAACTCTGGTTAAAGTCTCTAATAGTCTAACTCTGTAACTCTGGTTAAAGTCTCTAATAGTCTAACTCTGTAACTCTGGTTAAAGTCTCTAATAGTCTAACTCTGTAACTCTGGTTAAAGTCTCTAATAGTCTAACTCTGTAACTCTGGTTAAAGTCTCTAATAGTCTAACTCTGTAACTCTGGTTAAAGTCTCTAATAGTCTAACTCTGTAACTCTGGTTAAAGTCTCTAATAGTCTAACTCTGTAACTCTGGTTAAAGTCTCTAACTCTGTAACTCTGGTGTAATAGTCTAACTCTGTAACTCTGGTTAGTCTAACTCTGTAACTCTGGTTAAAGTCTCTAATAGTCTAACTCTGTAACTCTGGTTAAAGTCTCTAATAGTCTAACTCTGTAACTCTGGTTAAAGTCTCTAATAGTCTAACTCTGTAACTCTGGTTAAAGTCTCTAATAGTCTAACTCTGTAACTCTGGTTAAAGTCTCTAATAGTCTAACTCTGTAACTCTGGTTAAAGTCTCTAATAGTCTAACTCTGTAACTCTGGTTAAAGTCTCTAATAGTCTAACTCTGTAACTCTGGTTAAAGTCTCTAATAGTCTAACTCTGTAACTCTGGTTAAAGTCTCTAATAGTCTAACTCTGTAACTCTGGTTAAAGTCTCTAATAGTCTAACTCTGTAACTCTGGTTAAAGTCTCTAATAGTCTAACTCTGTAACTCTGGTTAAAGTCTCTGGTAACTCTGGTTAAAGTCTCTAATAGTCTAACTCTGTAACTCTGTAAAGTCTCTGGTTAAAGTCTCTAATAGTCTAACTCTGTAACTCTGGTTAAAGTCTCTAATAGTCTAGTCTGTAACTCTGGTTAAAGTCTCTAATAGTCTAACTCTGTAACTCTGGTTAAAGTAACTCTGGTTAAAGTCTCTAATAGTCTAACTCTGTAACTCTGGTTAAAGTCTCTAATAGTCTAACTCTGTAACTCTGGTTAAAGTCTCTAATAGTCTAACTCTGTAACTCTGGTTAAAGTCTCTAATAGTCTAACTCTGTAACTCTGGTTAAAGTCTCTAATAGTCTAACTCTGTAACTCTGGTTAAAGTCTCTAATAGTCTAACTCTGTAACTCTGGTTAAAGTCTCTAATAGTCTAACTCTGTAACTCTGGTTAAAGTCTCTAATAGTCTAACTCTGCAACTCTGGTTAAAGTCTCTAATAGTCTAACTCTGTAACTCTGGTTAAAGTCTCTAATAGTCTAACTCTGTAACTCTGGTTAAAGTCTCTAATAGTCTAACTCTGTAACTCTGGTTAAAGTCTCTCTCTGGTCAAGGTCAGTAACATTGTATTGTCCCTGCTGGCTCTCTCTTTGGGCCTGCCTCTCGCTGCTGCAGCTATCCCATGTAAATATTGCCATAACCAGTCAGCACACACACACACACACACACACACACACACACACACACACACACACACACACACACACACACACACACACACACACACACACACACACACACACACACACACACACACACACACACACACACACCCTTCGCTACATTCCTATCGTGCCAACCCTGCTGGGCCACACCTGCATGCTCGCCTCCTCCCCATCTCTCCTGTTATTACTGCTATTATAGGAGTGTGTGTGTGTGTGTGTGTGTGTGTGTGTGTGTGTGTGTGTGTGTGTGTGTGTGTGTGTGTGTGTGTGTGTGTGTGTGTGTGTGTGTGTGTGTGTGTGTGTGTGTGTGTGTGTGTGTGTGTGCGAGTGTGTGTGTGCGTGCGAGTGTGCGTGCGCGTGTGTGTGTGTGTGCAGACTGTTTATGACCATATTTCTATGGGATAGCAGCAGCAGCAGTGAGGTCGGCCCAGAGAGCCTGTGTGTTAAAGGCTGTAAGAGGGCAGTTTTACCCTGGGAGTCAGTCTCTTGCTCCAGCAGCTGTTGCAGGTCCTCTATAGAAGAGATGGGACTGGTTCTCACCAGCTCTACTAACGATAGTGGGAGAGGGTCTCCCTGGGAGAGAGAGAAAGGGAGGTTGAGAGAGGGTGAGAGAGGGTGATGGGGGATGGGAGGAGAGGGGGGAGGAGAGAGGGGGGAGGAGAGAGCGAGAGGAGGGGTTGGGAAGAGAGAGAGAGAGAGAGAGAGAGAGAGAGAGAGAGAGAGAGAGAGAGAGAGAGAGAGAGAGAGAGAGAGAGAGAGAGAGAGAGAGAGAGAGAGGGAGAGCGAGCGAGGGAGAGGGAGGGAGAGAGAGGGTGATGGGGGATGGGAGGAGAGGAGGGATGAGAGAGCGAGAGAGAGCGCGAGAGAGAGCGAGAGAGAGCGCGAGAGAGAGCGCGAGAGAGTGAGAGAGAGAGAGAGAGAGAGAGAGAGGAGGAACATATAACAGGTTAATATCATCTCCTTCCACCTCCAGGCATCATGGTCTCTTTGTCTCATCCAGTTTCACTTCCTTCTAAAGAAGGAACTGTTGTTTGTTGTTGCTGTTTATCCTCTCTGTCTGTGTGTTTTACCCCCCAAACACTGCTGTTGTAACCCCTGGAGAACAGAAACTAACCCTCTTCCTCTGATCGCCTCTTGTTTTCTCCTGTCTTCTTCCACTCTGTCTGTCTGTCTGTCTGTCTGTCTGTCTGTCTGTCTGTCTGTCTGTCTGTCTGTCTGTCTGTCTGTCTGCCTGCCTGCCTGCCTGCCTGTCTGTCCTGTCTGTCTGTCCTGTCTGTCTGTCTGTCTGTCTGTCTGTCTGTCTGTCTGTCTGTCTGTCTGTCTGTCTGTCTGTCTGTCTGTCTGTCCTGTCTGTCCTGTCTGTCTGTCTGTCTGTCTGTCTGTCTGTCTGTCTGTCTGTCTGTCTGTCTGTCTGTCTGTCTGTCTGTCTGTCTGTCTGCCTGTCTGTCTGTCTGTCTGTCTGTCTGTCTGTCTGTCTGTCTGTCTGTCTGTCTGTCTGTCTGTCCGTCCTGTCTTAGTTACTGTCTGACTTGTATTACTTTTAACTGTCAACAAAGTAACCTTCAGTATCCAACAGCACACACACAGGGAGAGATGGCGAGATAGAGAGAGAGACTTGTGTCTATATTGCCAGGGGCAATCCTCTTATACAGTATGTCTCTCTATCTTGTCTCAGAATGACTCCTAGTCACTTCTCAATACCTCCCACAGCATAGTAGAATGGAGCCTTAGAGTAATGTGTGGGAGTGTGTGTTCCTCTGAACAGTTACTGTCATGTGCTTGGAGGACTACAACAAATAGTACATCACCCCAGCAACTGTTCTCACACAAATAGACAAACAAACATATCCCATACGTACTGGTTTCACCCTCTCACTGTATTTGTGTATAGTATGTGTCAGGACCTCTCTCTCTCTCTCCCCATCCCATCCCCTCCCCTCCCCTCCTCTCTCTCTCTCTCTCTCTCTCTCTCTCTCTCTCTCTCTCTCTCTCTCTCTCTCTCTCTCTCTCTCTCTCCCCATCCCATCCCCTCTCCCTCTCTCTCTCTCTCTCTCTCTCTCTCTCTCTCTCTCTCTCTCTCTCTCTCTCTCTCTCTCTCTCTCTCTCTCTCTCGGGTGGGTGGTGGTGGTCTGGACACCTGGTTGAGTTTCACAAGCCTCTGACTGACCCAGTTACTAATGTAGGACTCACAGACTGTGTCTCTCAATGCAGTGTGTCTGCTGAATAGCCCAGAAACACTTTTCCATTTACAAGCTGACATGGTGTCATTACATTGACCGTGTAGCGAAAAATAACTCCACCTCAGCCCAGAGTTCACATAACATCACTGTGTGCTACCTGTTGCTACTAAACAGACAGCCTGCGTCCCAAATGGCACCCTATTCCCTATTTAGTGCACTACTTTAGACCAGGACCTATAGGGCTCTGGTCAAACATAGTGCACTATATACAGTAGGGAATACGGAGCCATTTCAGATGCAGCCAGTGGCTAAATGAGAGCAAAAACAGAGGCAGGAAATGGCTAGTTAAACATTACAGAGTCTAACGGTTGTCCTTTTCTGAAGACTTTAAAAAAAGACCAGCATTGGAAAATGACCTGATAATAGAAACACTGTTAGAAAGAAGGGTTCGGCTGTAGGGGAACACTTTTACGTTCCAGGTAGAACCCTTTTTTGGTTCCAGGTAGAACCCTTTTTGGTTCCAGGTAGAACCCTTTTTGGTTCCAGATAGAACTATTTTGGTCTCCATGTAGTACCATCTGTGGAAAGGATTCTACATTTAACTCAAAAATGTTCTACCTGAAACCAAAAAGGGTTATTCAAAGGGTTCTCCTTTCAGGTTCTGGATAGGTTCTGGATGGCACCTTTTGTTCCTAAGAGTGTACTTCTGCAGAAAAGCCAGATCATTCTGAAAGGAATGATTCACCCACTTCCTCCAGAGATCGTTCAAGCCAAAATCAAAGTTATTTAAAATAGGGGTTCAGACCTCATGAAGTGGTCTAACGTTGAGGTGAAACGACATCCCAGGTAGTGCAGACCTAACTACAGCCCTACAGAGGCCTACAGAAGTTAGCTGGTGTCTATGTTTCCCATTGGTTTAGGATAGAGGCCTATAGCTGTCACTTTAAGGGGCTCCCCTGTCTCTTGGTGTTGATTCATGACCCATAATCCTCTTTGTGTAGTGTTCGTTTTTCTAAGTGTCTGACATGACGTTTCCTACACACAGGTCAGATGGTCCGATGTCATGTGTGTGTGTGTGTGTGTGTGTGTGTGTGTGTGTGTGTGTGTGTGTGTGTGTGTGTGTGTGTGTGTGTGTGTGTGTGTGTGTGTGTGTGTGTGTGTGTGTGTGTGTGTGTGCGTGCGTGCGTGCGTGTGTGTGTGTTCAGGGGCCCTACAGAGGGGAAGCCCAGGGGTTCATGGGAAGACAGAACGTGTGGAATGTCAGAGGGGAAAGGTGAGGTGTAATGGAACAGAATTATGGGGCCAGCTGACTG
>NW_026291019.1:457500-497500 GCF_023373465.1 Oncorhynchus keta | reverse complement strand
TACTCAAATAACCCAACATCTGTTCAACTGACAGAATAAGCTTATCCAACGCGACCCCGTTGACTGCGATCTCGCTACCTCGCTCTCTCCCGAGTCCAAATAGTGTCAGTGCTTCTCTTTGGCTGCCGGTTTGCGTCCTTCCCCTTAACGTTTCATCCAAGCTCGGGTTGATCGCGCCTCGGTGCCGTTGGATTCTGGTTACCTCCGGACGGTGCGCTGCCTTCCAAATAGAAAACTGCCTCCTCAAGTTTGTATCGCTGGCGTCCCCCGCCCCTTTAAGGCTGGGCTAGCATATCCTTATTTGGAACAAGGAGAGGTTCTCCTTGGTCGAGCGAGGAGAGAGCGCTGTACACCGGTCTTAAAGGGAACGCGTCTCTCCACTCTGTCAACTGTAACTGCACTTGTCTGCCGATAATTTAGCCTACTTGTCTGCGGAATTCTTGGTGCAATGGAAGGGCCTCGCGTTCATTGAGATTCAGAATGTTGTTTCTGGTTTCTGACAACACACAGCAGCCGGCCAGCTGGTACCTCGGCCTGTAGCCACAGCGTCATGTGATCATGACTGATCAGTTCCTTTCATGTAAACTGTGTCTAGTCTGTCTTTTGCGTCATTTTCCTTTGCTTTGGAGATCAGCAGGCCTCTGCTGTGGTTGAGTGGATGCAGTCAGTAACACCAGTCCCAATTGCATAGATCAGAAGTGGACCCTATAGCCTGGAGAGCCTGCAGTGGTCCCACAGTGTAAGACGATCTGTCAGATTTATATCTTAGCTTATGTGTCCGACTCTGACCTCATTTACAGGAAGCTCACTCGTTTCCTGAATAGGTGTCTCCGTGTGTGTCCATGTGTGTGTCTGCACAGTCCTGTATGTGTGTGTGTGTGTTGGTATGAGTGTGCATTAGTTTGTGCGTGCCTGTGTGTGTGCATCTGCGTGTGTGTTTATGCATTTGTGTGTGTGTGTCCTGACAGGGCCGCGATGGTTGCCAGGGGTCACCGTAGATTCTATCTCCTCGGTCGCGGGCGCTACAGGAAGTGACACGGGCGGTGTGACATCCCTGGGGGGCTATTTCTGTCCCCCCACTCCCTGACATCCACAGGCACTGAATGACTGACACACACACATGCACGCACACACACACACACACACACGCACACACGCACACACGCACACACGCACACACACACACGCACACACGCACGCACACACACTGAGTGATTGACTTCCCTGAGCTCATTGTCACTGGACGACCTCCAAACTTGATGCTGAGCTGGGTATGTAATGGTTATGAGTGTGTGTGTGTGTGTGTGTGTGTGTGTGTGTGTGTGTGTGTGTGTGTGTGTGTGTGTGTGTGTGTGTGTGTGTGTGTGTGTGTGTGTGTGTGTGTGTGTGTGTGTGTGTGTGTGTGTGTGTGTGTGTGTGTGGTGTGCCTAGTTGTGTGTGTTTATTGCAACTTCAAAGGGGTGATTGAGTTCACTGTCATGCTTGTCCTCATACCTCGATCTATTCTGTTGGAATGCACGGTGTGTGTGGCAGGTCCTCTTCATGGTGTGTGTTTGTGTGTGTGTGTGTGTGTGTGTGTGTGTGTGTGTGTGTGTGTGTGTGTGTGTGTGTGTGTGTGTGTGTGTGTGTGTGTGTGTGTGTGTGTGTGTGTGTGTGTGTGTGTGCGTGCGAGAGAGAGAGAGAGAATGATTGATCCTGTAAAGTGCATTTGTACAGTACTGTAGTGTGATCAGTGTGAAATGTGAGATCAGTGTGACCCATATGATCAGTGTGATCTTTGTGATCAGTGTGCTCCGTATGATCAGTGTGATCCGTATGATCAGTGTGATCTTTGTGATCAGTGTGCTCCGTATGATCAGTGTGATCTTTGTGATCAGTGTGCTCCGTATGATCAGTGTGATCCGTATGATCAGTGTGATCTTTGTGATCAGTGTGCTCCGTATGATCAGTGTGATCCGTATGATCAGTGTGCTCCGTATGATCAGTGTGATCCGTATGATCAGTGTGATCTTTGTGATCAGTGTGCTCCGTATGATCAGTGTGATCTTTGTGATCAGTGTGCTCCGTATGATCAGTGTGATCCGTATGATCAGTGTGATCCGTATGATCAGTGTGATCCGTATGATCATGTGTGATCAGTGTTATCATGTGTGTTCCCTATGGGAGTGCGTACGTGTATGTATGTGTGTGTATGAACTCCTCTGTGTGTCCGTGGGGCACTGTCTGTCTGGATTGTTAGGTCATTTACTTATTTATGATGTGGTTAGGATCCCCATTAGCTGTTGCAAAAGCTACAACTACTCTTCCTGGTGTCCAGACACAACATAAAACATGATGAAATACACAACATAAAACATGATGTAATACACAACATAAAACATGATGTAATACACAACATAAAACATGATGAAATACACAACATAAAACATGATGAAATACACAACATAAAACATGATGAAATACACAACATAAAACATGATGTAATACACAACATAAAACAGTATGTAATACACAACATAAAACGTGATGAAATACACAACATAAAACATGATGTAATACACAACATAAAACATGATGTAATACACAACATAAAACATGATGAAATACACAACATAAAACGTGATGAAATACACAACATAAAACATGATGAAATACACAACATAAAACATGATGTAATACACAACATAAAACATGATGAAATACACAACATAAAACATGATGTAATACACAACATAAAACATGATGAAATACACAACATAAAACATGATGAAATACACAACATAAAACATGATGAAATAAACAACATAAAACGTGATGAAATACACAACATAAAACATGATGTAATACACAACATAAAACATGATGTAATACACAACATAAAACATGATGTAATACACAACATAAAACGTGATGTAATACACAACATAAAACATGATGTAATACACAACATAAAACGTGATGTAATACACAACATAAAACATGATGTAATACACAACATAAAACGTGATGAAATACACAACATAAAACATGATGAAATACACAACATAAAACATGATGAAATACACAACATAAAACATGATGAAATACACAACATAAAACATGATGTAATACACAACATAAAACATGATGTAATACACAACATAAAACGTGATGAAATACACAACATAAAACATGATGAAATACACAACATAAAACATGATGTAATACACAACATAAAACATGATGTAATACACAACATAAAACATGATGTAATACACAACATAAAACATGATGTAATACACAACATAAAACGTGATGAAATACACAACATAAAACATGATGAAATACACAACATAAAACATGATGTAATACACAACATAAAACATGACGTAATACACAACATAAGACATGATGTAATACACAACATAAAACATGATGTAATACACAACATAAAACATGATGTAATACACAACATAAAACATGATGTAATACACAACATAAAACATGATGTAATACACAACATAAAACATGATGTAATACACAACATAAAACATGATGTAATACACAACATACATACATAGATATATACATACTGTCACAACTGAATGTTATTAGATCTTCAGCCAAAACCTAATATTAGATAAAAGGAACCTGAGTGAACAAATAACACAACAATGATATACTTCTTTCATTGATGTTATAAACAATGTTATGCAACACCCAATGCCCCTGTGTGAAAAAGTCATTGCCCCCTTTAGCTGCAATGGCTCCAACCAAACACTTCCTGTAGTTGTTGATCAGTCTCTCAAGTCGGTGTGGAGGAATTTGAGGAATTCGCTGTGGAAGCATTTGGTTGCAGTCATTGCACAACCAGACATTGAGTATAAGGGGGAAATTACTTTTTCACACAAAGGAATTGGGTGTTGCATAACTTTGTTAATTTAATAAATCAAATATGTATACATTTACATTGTCATTTGTAAACTCAGGTTCCCTTCATCTAATATTGGGTTTTGGTTGAAGATCTGATAACATTCAGTATCAAAATGTGCAAACATAGAAAAAAACAGAAAGGGGCAAATACTTTTTCACTGCGCTGTGCATATCACTGTACCTATCAGTGTGCATATCACTGTAAATATTAGTGTGCATATCACTGTACATATTAGTGTGTATATCACTGTACATATTAGTGTGTATATCACTGTACATATTAGTGTGCATATCACTGTACATATTAGTGTGCATATCACTGTACATATTAGTGTGCATATCACTGTACATATCAGTGTGCATATCACTGTACATATTAGTGTGCATATCACTGTACATATTAGTGTGCATATCACTGTACATATTAGTGTGCATATCACTGTACATATCAGTGTGCATATCACTGTACATATTAGTGTGCATATCACTGTACATATTAGTGTGCATATCACTGTACATATTAGTGTGCATATCACTGTACATATCAGTGTGCATATCACTGTACATATTAGTGTGCATATCACTGTACATATCAGTGTGCATATCACTGTACATATTAGTGTGCATATCACTGTACATATTAGTGTGCATATCACTGTACATATTAGTGTGCATATCACTGTACATATTAGTGTGCATATCACTGTACATATTAGTGTGCATACTCAGTAAAGTCCAGAGTCACTTGATCTCCTGTCAAAGATGTGCAAAAAAGACTCTAAACGAACAATTCAAATACTGAGCTACACTGTATGCTAAAAATAAATACAAAAACAACTCTTCCACACCAAGACAATTGTTCAGAGAAAGTCCAACAAGCAATACAATTTGTATTTTATTTTTATTGTGTGTGTATGTTTGGTGTTTCTAAACTCTTAGAAAAAAATAGTTCCTTGGCTTTCCACATAGGAGAACCCTTTGAATAACCCTTTTTGGTTCCATGTAGAACCATTTCCACAGAGGGTTATACAGTGGGGCAAAAAAGTATTTAGTCAGCCACCAATTGTGCAAGTTTTCCCACTTAAAAAGTCAGTGTTGCCCAGCAACAGCCTCAAAACCTCACTGCTCAAGAGGAGATCTGCATGGAGGAATGGGCCAAAATACCAGCAACAGTGTGTGAAAACCTTGTGAAGACTTACAGAAAACGTTTGACCTCTGTCATTGCCAACAAAGGGTATATAACAAAGTATTGAGATAAACTTTTGTTATTGACCAAATACTTGTTTTCCACCATAATTTGCAAATAAATTCATTAAAAATCCTACAATGTGATTTTCTGGATTTTTTTTCTCTTTTTGTCTGTCATAGTTAAATTACAGGCCTCTCTCATCTTTGTAATTTGTAAGTCGCTCTGGATAAGAGCGTCTGCTAAATGACTTAAATGTAAATGTAAAATGTAAATCTTTTTAAGTGGGAGAACTTGCACAATTGGTGGCTGACTAAATACTTTTTTGCCCCACTGTACATGGAACCCAAAAATGTTTCTACTTGGAACAAAAAAGGGTTCTACCTCGAATCCAAAAGGGTTATTCTATGGTGAAAGCCTAAGAACCATTTTGCAACCCTTTTGTCTAAGTGTGTAGTGTATTAATCTATTCCCTAGCCTCTCTAATTCACTACCTGTTTTCATAACTGTCGGCTGTTGACCAAGACAAGGTATAGGAAGTGCACTACTTTTGACCAGGGCCTATATGGTCCTATATAGTATTGCACTATATAAGGAATAGGGTTCCATTTCGGACGCACCCAATACAGGCAGTTCGTGTGACTACACTATAACATTCAAAACAGAGAGAGAGAAAAAGATGGGTTTAAGTCCTGGTTAGACGGGGTGGTTAACGATTTCTCCTTCTCTTCTCTTTTCTCTCTCTGTTGTGGTGTGTTGTGTCGTCTCCTCTCCTTTTCCCCCTGTCCTCATTTCTCCTCTCCTCCTTCCTATCTATCAACAGGAACTCTCTCTCTCTTTAATTAATGAATAAACAAGGTTCTGTCCGACTTCCTGATCTAATTAATTAAGTTCAATAAGCTTCTTCCTAGTCTCACTTCCTGATCTAATTAATTAAGTTCAATAAGCTTCTTCCTAGTCCCACTTCCTGATCTCAGTAATTAAGTTCAATAAGCTTCTTCCTGGTCCCACTTCCTGAGTCCCCACCAGACATGGGGGGGCAACAAACAGCTGTTGCACCATCACAGTGGGCTGCTACCTCAGAGGACGTGTCTACACACTGTATATTCAGTTTGACCAGCATGTATTTGATTCAGTTTGACCAGCATGTATTTGATTCAGTTTGACCAGGAAGTATTTGATTTAGTTTCAACAGGAAGTATTTGATTCAGTTTGACCAGCATGTATATGACTCAGTTTGACCAACATGTATTTGATTCAGTTTGACCAGCATGTATTTGATTGAGTTAGACCAGCATTTATTTGATTCAGTTTGACCAGCATTTATTTGATTCAGTTTGACCAGCATGTATTTGATTCAGTTTGACCAGCATGTATTTGATTCAGTTTGACCAGCATGTATTTGATTCAGTTAGACCAACATGTATTTGATTGAGTTAGACCAGCATGTATGTGATTCAGTTTGACCAGGAAGTATTTGATACAGATTGACCAGTATTTATTTGATTCAGTTTGACCAGGAAGTATTTGATTCAGTTTGACCAGCATGTATTTGATTCAGTTTGATCAGCATGTATTTGATTGAGTTAGACCAGCATGTATGTGATTCAGTTTGATCAGCATGTATTTGATTGAGTTAGACCAGCATGTATGTGATTCAGATTGACCAGGAAGTATTTGATACAGATTGACCAGCATGTAATTGATTGAGTTAGACCAGCATGTAATTGATTGAGTTAGACCAGCATGTAATTGATTCAGTTTGACCAGGAAGTATTTGATTCAGTTTGACCAGAATGTATTTGATTCAGTTTGACCAGCATGTATTTGATTCAGTTTGACCAGGAAGTATTTGATTTAGTTTGACCAGCATTTATTTGATACAGATTGACCAGCATGTATATGACTCCGTTTGACCAGCAAGTATATGATTCAGTTTGACCAGCATGTATGTGATTCAGTTTGATCAGCATGTATTTGATACAGATTGACCAGCATGTATTTGATTCAGTTTGACCAGGAAGTATTTGATTTAGTTTCAACAGGAAGTATTTGATTCAGTTTGACCAGCATGTATATGACTCAGTTTGACCAACATGTATTTGATTCAGTTTGACCAGCATGTATTTGATTGAGTTAGACCAGCATTTATTTGATTCAGTTTGACCAGCATGTATTTGATTGAGTTAGACCAGCATTTATTTGATTCAGTTTGACCAGCATGTATTTGATTGAGTTAGACCAGCATTTATTTGATTCAGTTTGACCAGCATGTATTTGATTGAGTTAGACCAGCATTTATTTGATTCAGTTTGACCAGGAAGTATTTGATTCAGTTTGACCAGCATGTATTTGATTCAGTTTGACCAGCATGTATTTGATTCAGTTTGATCAGCATGTATTTGATTGAGTTAGACCAGCATGTATGTGATTCAGTTTGACCATGAAGTATTTGATACAGATTGACCAGCATGTAATTGATTGAGTTAGACCAGCATGTAATTGATTCAGTTTGACCAGGAAGTATTTGATTCAGTTTGACCAGGAAGTATTTGATTTAGTTTCAACAGGAAGTATATGACTCAGTTTGACCAGCATGTATTTGATTCAGTTTGACCAGAATGTATTTGATTCAGTTTGACCAGCATGTATTTGATTCAGTTTGACCAGCATGTATTTGATTCAGTTTGACCAGCATGTATTTGATTCAGTTTGACCAGGAAGTATTTGATTTAGTTTCAACAGGAAGTATTTGATTCAGTTTGACCAGCATGTATATGACTCAGTTTGACCAGCATGTATTTGATTCAGTTTGACCAGCATGTATTTGATTCAGTTTGACCAGCATGTATTTGATTCAGTTTGACCAGCATGTATTTGATTCAGTTTGACCAGGAAGTATTTGATTCAGTTTGACCAGCATGTATTTGATTCAGTTTGACCAGCATGTATTTGATTCAGTTTGACCAGCATGTATTTGATTCAGTTTGATCAGCATGTATTTGATTGAGTTAGACCAGCATGTATGTGATTCAGTTTGATCAGCATGTATTTGATTGAGTTAGACCAGCATGTATGTGATTCAGTTTGACCAGGAAGTATTTGATACAGATTGACCAGTATTTATTTGATTCAGTTTGACCAGGAAGTATTTGATTCAGTTTGACCAGCATGTATTTGATTCAGTTTGATCAGCATGTATTTGATTGAGTTAGACCAGCATGTATGTGATTCAGTTTGATCAGCATGTATTTGATTGAGTTAGACCAGCATGTATGTGATTCAGATTGACCAGGAAGTATTTGATACAGATTGACCAGCATGTAATTGATTCAGTTTGACCAGGAAGTATTTGATTCAGTTTGACCAGAATGTATTTGATTCAGTTTGACCAGCATGTATTTGATTCAGTTTGACCAGGAAGTATTTGATTTAGTTTGACCAGCATTTATTTGATACAGATTGACCAGCATGTATATGACTCCGTTTGACCAGCAAGTATATGATTCAGTTTGACCAGCATGTATGTGATTCAGTTTGACCAGCATGTATTTGATACAGATTGACCAGCATGTAATTGATTCAGTTTGACCAGGAAGTATTTGATTCAGTTTGACCAGAATGTATTTGATTCAGTTTGACCAGCATGTATTTGATTCAGTTTGACCAGGAAGTATTTGATTTAGTTTGACCAGCATTTATTTGATACAGATTGACCAGCATGTATATGACTCCGTTTGACCAGCAAGTATATGATTCAGTTTGACCAGCATGTATGTGATTCAGTTTGACCAGCATGTATTTGATACAGATTGACCAGCATGTATTTGATTCAGTTTGACCAGGAAGTATTTGATTTAGTTTCAACAGGAAGTATTTGATTCAGTTTGACCAGCATGTATATGACTCAGTTTGACCAACATGTATTTGATTCAGTTTGACCAGCATGTATTTGATTGAGTTAGACCAGCATTTATTTGATTCAGTTTGACCAGCATGTATTTGATTGAGTTAGACCAGCATTTATTTGATTCAGTTTGACCAGCATGTAATTGATTGAGTTAGACCAGCATGTAATTGATTCAGTTTGACCAGGAAGTATTTGATTCAGTTTGACCAGAATGTATTTGATTCAGTTTGACCAGCATGTATTTGATTGAGTTAGACCAGCATTTATTTGATTCAGTTTGACCAGGAAGTATTTGATTCAGTTTGACCAGCATGTATTTGATTCAGTTTGACCAGCATGTATTTGATTCAGTTTGATCAGCATGTAATTGATTGAGTTAGACCAGCATGTATGTGATTCAGTTTGATCAGCATGTATTTGATTCAGTTTGACCAATTTGTATTTGATTCAGTTTGACCAGCATGTATTTGATTGAGTTAGACCAGCATGTATGTGATTCAGTTTGATCAGCATGTATTTGATACAGATTGACCAGCATGTATTTGATTCAGTTTGACCAGGAAGTATTTGATTTAGTTTCAACAGGAAGTATTTGATTCAGTTTGACCAGCATGTATATGACTCAGTTTGACCAACATGTATTTGATTCAGTTTGACCAGCATGTATTTGATTGAGTTAGACCAGCATTTATTTGATTCAGTTTGACCAGCATGTATTTGATTGAGTTAGACCAGCATTTATTTGATTCAGTTTGACCAGCATGTAATTGATTGAGTTAGACCAGCATGTAATTGATTCAGTTTGACCAGGAAGTATTTGATTCAGTTTGACCAGAATGTATTTGATTCAGTTTGACCAGCATGTATTTGATTGAGTTAGACCAGCATTTATTTGATTCAGTTTGACCAGGAAGTATTTGATTCAGTTTGACCAGCATGTATTTGATTCAGTTTGACCAGCATGTATTTGATTCAGTTTGATCAGCATGTAATTGATTGAGTTAGACCAGCATGTATGTGATTCAGTTTGATCAGCATGTATTTGATTCAGTTTGACCAATTTGTATTTGATTCAGTTTGACCAGCATGTATTTGATTGAGTTAGACCAGCATTTATTTGATTCAGTTTGACCAGCATGTATTTGATTGAGTTAGACCAGCATTTATTTGATTCAGTTTGACCAGGAAGTATTTGATTCAGTTTGACCAGCATGTATATGACTCAGTTTGACCAACATGTATTTGATTCAGTTTGATCAGCATGTATTTGATTGAGTTAGACCAGCATGCATGTGATTCAGTTTGACCAGGAGGTATTTGATACAGATTGACCAGCATGTAATTGATTGAGTTAGACCAGCATGTATGTGATTCAGTTTGATCAGCATGTATTTGATTCAGTTTGACCAACATGTATTTGATTCAGTTTGATCAGCATGTATTTGATTGAGTTAGACCAGCATGTATTTGATACAGATTGACCAGCATGTATTTGATTCAGTTTGACCAGGAAGTATTTGATTTAGTTTCAACAGGAAGTATTTGATTCAGTTTGACCAGCATGTATATGACTCAGTTTGACCAACATGTATTTGATTCAGTTTGACCAGCATGTATTTGATTGAGTTAGACCAGCATTTATTTGATTCAGTTTGACCAGCATGTATTTGATTGAGTTAGACCAGCATTTATTTGATTCAGTTTGACCAGGAAGTATATGATTCAGTTTGACCAGAATGTATTTGATTCAGTTTGACCAGCATGTATTTGATTCAGTTTGACCAGCATGTATTTGATTCAGTTTGACCAGCATGTATTTGATTCAGTTTGACCAGGAAGTATTTGATTTAGTTTCAACAGGAAGTATTTGATTCAGTTTGACCAGCATGTATATGACTCAGTTTGACCAGCATTTATTTGATTCAGTTTGACCAGCATGTATTTGATTCAGTTTGACCAGGAAGTATTTGATTCAGTTTGACCAGAATGTATTTGATTCAGTTTGACCAGCATGTGTTTGATTCAGTTTGACCAGCATGTATTTGATACAGATTGACCAGCATGTATTTGATACAGATTGACCAGCATGTATTTGATTCAGTTTGACCAGGAAGTATTTGATTTAGTTTCAACAGGAAGTATTTGATTCAGTTTGACCAGCATGTATATGACTCAGTTTGACCAACATGTATTTGATTCAGTTTGACCAGCATGTATTTGATTGAGTTAGACCAGCATTTATTTGATTCAGTTTGACCAGCATGTATTTGATTGAGTTAGACCAGCATTTATTTGATTCAGTTTGACCAGCATGTAATTGATTGAGTTAGACCAGCATGTAATTGATTCAGTTTGACCAGGAAGTATTTGATTCAGTTTGACCAGAATGTATTTGATTCAGTTTGACCAGCATGTATTTGATTGAGTTAGACCAGCATTTATTTGATTCAGTTTGACCAGGAAGTATTTGATTCAGTTTGACCAGCATGTATTTGATTCAGTTTGACCAGCATGTATTTGATTCAGTTTGATCAGCATGTATTTGATTGAGTTAGACCAGCATGTATGTGATTCAGTTTGACCAGGAAGTATTTGATACAGATTGACCAGCATGTAATTGATTGAGTTAGACCAGCATGTATGTGATTCAGTTTGATCAGCATGTATTTGATTCAGTTTGACCAACATGTATTTGATTCAGTTTGACCAGCATGTATTTGATTGAGTTAGACCAGCATGTATGTGATTCAGTTTGATCAGCATGTATTTGATACAGATTGACCAGCATGTATTTGATTCAGTTTGACCAGGAAGTATTTGATTTAGTTTCAACAGGAAGTATTTGATTCAGTTTGACCAGCATGTATATGACTCAGTTTGACCAACATGTATTTGATTCAGTTTGACCAGCATGTATTTGATTGAGTTAGACCAGCATTTATTTGATTCAGTTTGACCAGCATGTATTTGATTGAGTTAGACCAGCATTTATTTGATTCAGTTTGACCAGGAAGTATTTGATTCAGTTTGACCAGCATGTATATGACTCAGTTTGACCAACATGTATTTGATTCAGTTTGATCAGCATGTATTTGATTGAGTTAGACCAGCATGCATGTGATTCAGTTTGACCAGGAGGTATTTGATACAGATTGACCAGCATGTAATTGATTGAGTTAGACCAGCATGTATGTGATTCAGTTTGATCAGCATGTATTTGATTCAGTTTGACCAACATGTATTTGATTCAGTTTGATCAGCATGTATTTGATTGAGTTAGACCAGCATGTATTTGATACAGATTGACCAGCATGTATTTGATTCAGTTTGACCAGGAAGTATTTGATTTAGTTTCAACAGGAAGTATTTGATTCAGTTTGACCAGCATGTATATGACTCAGTTTGACCAACATGTATTTGATTCAGTTTGACCAGCATGTATTTGATTGAGTTAGACCAGCATTTATTTGATTCAGTTTGACCAGCATGTATTTGATTGAGTTAGACCAGCATTTATTTGATTCAGTTTGACCAGGAAGTATATGATTCAGTTTGACCAGAATGTATTTGATTCAGTTTGACCAGCATGTATTTGATTCAGTTTGACCAGCATGTATTTGATTCAGTTTGACCAGCATGTATTTGATTCAGTTTGACCAGGAAGTATTTGATTTAGTTTCAACAGGAAGTATTTGATTCAGTTTGACCAGCATGTATATGACTCAGTTTGACCAGCATTTATTTGATTCAGTTTGACCAGCATGTATTTGATTCAGTTTGACCAGGAAGTATTTGATTCAGTTTGACCAGAATGTATTTGATTCAGTTTGACCAGCATGTGTTTGATTCAGTTTGACCAGCATGTATTTGATACAGATTGACCAGCATGTATTTGATTCAGTTTGACCAGGAAGTATTTGATTTAGTTTCAACAGGAAGTATTTGATTCAGTTTGACCAGCATGTATATGACTCAGTTTGACCAACATGTATTTGATTCAGTTTGACCAGCATGTATTTGATTGAGTTAGACCAGCATTTATTTGATTCAGTTTGACCAGCATGTATTTGATTGAGTTAGACCAGCATTTATTTGATTCAGTTTGACCAGCATGTAATTGATTGAGTTAGACCAGCATGTAATTGATTCAGTTTGACCAGGAAGTATTTGATTCAGTTTGACCAGAATGTATTTGATTCAGTTTGATCAGCATGTATTTGATTGAGTTAGACCAGCATTTATTTGATTCAGTTTGACCAGCATGTATTTGATACAGATTGACCAGCATGTAATTGATTGAGTTAGACCAGCATGTATGTGATTCAGTTTGATCAGCATGTATTTGATTCAGTTTGACCAACATGTATTTGATTCAGTTTGATCAGCATGTATTTGATTGAGTTAGACCAGCATGTATGTGATTCAGTTTGATCAGCATGTATTTGATACAGATTGACCAGCATGTATTTGATTCAGTTTGACCAGGAAGTATTTGATTTAGTTTCAACAGGAAGTATTTGATTCAGTTTGACCAGCATGTATATGACTCAGTTTGACCAACATGTATTTGATTCAGTTTCACCAGCATGTATTTGATTGAGTTAGACCAGCATTTATTTGATTCAGTTTGACCAGCATGTATTTGATTGAGTTAGACCAGCATTTATTTGATTCAGTTTGACCATGAAGTATTTGATTCAGTTTGACCAGCATGTATTTGATTCAGTTTGACCAGCATGTATTTGATTCAGTTTGATCAGCATGTATTTGATTGAGTTAGACCAGCATGTATGTGATTCAGTTTGATCAGCATGTATTTGATTCAGTTTGACCAACATGTATTTGATTCAGTTTGATCAGCATGTATTTGATTGAGTTAGACCAGCATGTATGTGATTCAGTTTGATCAGCATGTATTTGATACAGATTGACCAGCATGTATTTGATTCAGTTTGACCAGGAAGTATTTGATTTAGTTTCAACAGGAAGTATTTGATTCAGTTTGACCAGCATGTATTTGATTCAGTTTGACCAGCATGTATTTGATTCAGTTTGATCAGCATGTATTTGATTGAGTTAGACCAGCATGTATGTGATTCAGTTTGATCAGCATGTATTTGATTCAGTTTGACCAACATGTATTTGATTCAGTTTGATCAGCATGTAATTGATTGAGTTAGACCAGCATGTATGTGATTCAGTTTGATCAGCATGTATTTGATTCAGTTTGACCAACATGTATTTGATTCAGTTTGATCAGCATGTATTTGATTGAGTTAGACCAGCATGTATTTGATACAGATTGAACAGCATGTATTTGATTCAGTTTGACCAGGAAGTATTTGATTTAGTTTCAACAGGAAGTATTTGATTCAGTTTGACCAGCATGTATATGACTCAGTTTGACCAACATGTATTTGATTCAGTTTGACCAGCATGTATTTGATTGAGTTAGACCAGCATTTATTTGATTCAGTTTGACCAGCATGTATTTGATTGAGTTAGACCAGCATTTATTTGATTCAGTTTGACCAGGAAGTATATGATTCAGTTTGACCAGAATGTATTTGATTCAGTTTGACCAGCATGTATTTGATTCAGTTTGACCAGCATGTATTTGATTCAGTTTGACCAGCATGTATTTGATTCAGTTTGACCAGGAAGTATTTGATTTAGTTTCAACAGGAAGTATTTGATTCAGTTTGACCAGCATGTATATGACTCAGTTTGACCAGCATTTATTTGATTCAGTTTGACCAGCATGTATTTGATTCAGTTTGACCAGGAAGTATTTGATTCAGTTTGACCAGAATGTATTTGATTCAGTTTGACCAGCATGTGTTTGATTCAGTTTGACCAGCATGTATTTGATACAGATTGACCAGCATGTATTTGATTCAGTTTGACCAGGAAGTATTTGATTTAGTTTCAACAGGAAGTATTTGATTCAGTTTGACCAGCATGTATATGACTCAGTTTGACCAACATGTATTTGATTCAGTTTGACCAGCATGTATTTGATTGAGTTAGACCAGCATTTATTTGATTCAGTTTGACCAGCATGTATTTGATTGAGTTAGACCAGCATTTATTTGATTCAGTTTGACCAGCATGTAATTGATTGAGTTAGACCAGCATGTAATTGATTCAGTTTGACCAGGAAGTATTTGATTCAGTTTGACCAGAATGTATTTGATTCAGTTTGATCAGCATGTATTTGATTGAGTTAGACCAGCATTTATTTGATTCAGTTTGACCAGCATGTATTTGATACAGATTGACCAGCATGTAATTGATTGAGTTAGACCAGCATGTATGTGATTCAGTTTGATCAGCATGTATTTGATTCAGTTTGACCAACATGTATTTGATTCAGTTTGATCAGTGTATTTGATTGAGTTAGACCAGCATGTATGTGATTCAGTTTGATCAGCATGTATTTGATTTGACCAGCATGTATTTGATTCAGTTTGACCAGCAAGTATTTGATTTAGTTTCAACAGGAAGTATTTGATTCAGTTTGACCAGCATGTATATGACTCAGTTTGACCAACATGTATTTGATTCAGTTTCACCAGCATGTATTTGATTGAGTTTGACCAGCATTTATTTGATTCAGTTTGACCAGCATGTATTTGATTGAGTTAGACCAGCATTTATTTGATTCAGTTTGACCATGAAGTATTTGATTCAGTTTGACCAGCATGTATTTGATTCAGTTTGACCAGCATGTATTTGATTCAGTTTGACCAGCATGTATTTGATTGAGTTAGACCAGCATGTATGTGATTCAGTTTGATCAGCATGTATTTGATTCAGTTTGACCAACATGTATTTGATTCAGTTTGATCAGCATGTATTTGATTGAGTTAGACCAGCATGTATTTTGATTGTAGTTGACCAGCATGTATTTGATTCAGTTTGATTCAGTTTGACCAGGAAGTATTTGATTCAGTTTGACCAGTGTATTTGATTCAGTTTGACCAGCATGTATTTGATTCAGTTTGATCAGCATTGATTGAGTTAGACCAGCATGTATTTGATTCAGTTTGATTTGATTGAGTTTGACCAGCATGTATTTGATTCAGTTTGATCAGCATGTATTTGATTGAGTTAGACCAGCATGTATGTGATTCAGTTTGACCAGCATGTATTTGATTCAGTTTGACCAGCATGTATTTGATTCAGTTTGACAGTTTTGATTTAGTTTCCAGGAAGTATTTGATTCAGTTTGACCAGCATGTATTGATTCAGTTTGACCAGCATGTATTTGATTCAGTTTGACCAGCATGTATTTGATTTAGTTTCAGTATTTGATTCAGTTTGACCAGCATGTATTCAGTTTGACCAGCATGTATTTGATTCAGTTTGACCAGCATGTATTTGATTCAGTTTGACCAGCATGTATTTGATTCAGTTTGACCAGCATGTATTTGATTCAGTTTGACCAGCATGTATCAGCATGTATTTGATTGAGTTAGACCAGCATGTTTGTGATTCAGTTTGACCAGGAAGTCTTTGATTCAGATTGACCAGCATGTATTTGATTGAGTTAGACCAGCATTTGATTCAGATTGACCAGGAAGTTTTGATACAGATTGACCAGCATGTAATTGATTGAGTTAGACCAGCATGTATGTGATTCAGATTGACCAGGAAGTATTTGATACAGATTGACCAGCATGTAATTGATTGAGTTAGACCAGCATGTATGTGATTCAGATTGACCAGGAAGTATTTGATTCAGATTGACCAGCATGTAATTGATTCATATGTGATTCAGATTGACCAGGAAGTATTTGATACAGTTTGACCAGAATGTATTTGATTCAGTTTGACCTGCATGTATTTGATTCAGTTTGACCAGCATGTATTTGATTCAGTTTGATCAGCATGTATTTGATTGAGTTAGACCAGCATGTATGTGATTCAGTTTGACCAGGAAGTATTTGATACAGATTGACCAGCATTTGATTGAGTTAGACAGCATGTAAATGATTCAGTTTGACCAGCATGTATTTGATTCAGTTTGACCAGGAAGTATTTGATTTAGTTTCAACAGGAAGTATTTGATTCAGTTTGACCAGCATGTATATGACTCAGTTTGACCAACATGAATTTGATTCAGTTTGACCAGCATGTATTTGATTCAGTTTCAGTGTATTTGTTGCAACATGGAATCTTATCTGTTCATATACACCCCCAGGATGAATATGACACTTTCTTTTTACATCTTCAAGTGAGCACTTAGATATGGTCATTTTCACCTTTTCATTCATTGTTAGAGTGTTTGGAAAGTAGGTGTAGTAAGGCATTTGTGAATATTCTAGTAATACATTGGTAAAGTGGCTGTGGGTTTGGACAATTAATAGACACACAGTACTGTAAATAAAACCTAATAAAAACATCTGTCTCACCCAGGACCGGAGTCTACGCAGACCTCTGTGCCATAGCCAATCAGAGCTACAGTAGGCCTTTATGCAAACAAGCCTTTTGCAACAAGGGCCTGCCGTCATTCACTTTGAACTGGACTCTGTGTTTACAGGCAGCTGCAACAGCGCAACATTATATCATTAGAATGCATTCGGCAAAGCCACAAAATACACCTGAATGGATATCTGCAAACATGTAAATACCACAGGAGTCTTTCTTACATTTAGGAACTTTAGGGAAAGGGGGATACCTTGTCAGTTGTATAACTAAATGCCTTCAACTGAAATGTGTCTTCCTCCTTTAACCCAACCCCTCTGAATCAGAAAGGTGCAGGGGGCTGCCTTAATCGACATCCACGTCTCCGGCGCTCAGTGGGTTAACTGCCTTGCTCAGGGGCAGAACAACAGATTTTTACCTTGTCATCTCGGGGATTCGATCCAGCAACCTTTCGGTTACTGGCCCAGCTCTCTAATCACTAGTACAGTCCTGTTGATCAAACAACCATAAAAAGGTAGGCTATCTTTCCCTATATGCACATCAACAACAAGTTCAGCAACTAAGGCTAGCCAGAGGAAGATGAGTTAAAATCTAACAAAGGAACATTAGATAAACCCTCTCAAACGTTTTCAGCTAGTTGGCTGTCAAACTTGCACTGATATAAGATGGGAAATAGCCTGCTCATCCTTCTGAGCCTTGCCTTTCAATGCTTGCTTGTCCCAACCAAGCACCCAAGCTAACTGGCTAAAGTTGTCTAGCTTGCTAGCTAGCTCCTTCCAGACACAAATGAGAAAACACCTCACTCTGACCATTTTACTTGCCGTAGCAGAGCTGGTTAGGCTGTTTACATGTTATCTTGAGCGTTTGTGACTAACTATTAGGCTTTTCTTTTTGCTACGTTACAGAATGCTTTACGGTACATCATGGAATGGTGAGTCAAATAGAACCTATTTCTTTCAATCTCTTATAAAGTTGGTTTAGTGGCATAAACTGGACATTTTATATTTTTGACTGAAATTATGATTGTCTGTTTGTTTCATATCTGCATAGCAGTTAAAAATGTTTTCACTTCCACTTTAAATCAGGCACAAGTAAGTGACTAGTGGGAAAATCCCGTTTGTTTCTTTCCCATTCCCCATTTGGAATGGGGATTATGTATTGGATCATATTCCATATTGGGACAAACCTGTCTCTGATTGTTTCAGTTTGGCTGCAAAGAGGAAAGAGGAAACATGGCTGACGTGGTATTGTTGCTGCTCTGTGAATCACTCCTCCGTTTCCTTCTCAAAGATTTTCTTTATTTTTGAAAAATAATGAATGACGGAACACTCTGGGCACGGAGAGAGGGAGACGAGGATAGGAGGAGGGTACATAGTAGGAGCGGTTCATAGTCACAGATGGGTGGGAGGAATCTGAGGGGGGAGAACGGGGGAGGAGAGGTGAGGAGGAGGGTGAGAGAGGAGGTTGAGCGGGGTGAAACAGGGAGGATAGGTGAGGAGGAGGGTGAGAGAGGAGGTTGAGCGGGGTGAAACGGGGAGGATAGGTGAGGAGGAGGGTGAGAGAGGAGGTTGAGCGGGGTGAAACGGGGAGGATAGGTGAGGAGGAGGTTGAGAGAGAAGGTTGAGCAGGGGTGAAACAGGGAGGATAGGTGAGGAGGAGGGTGAGAGAGGAGGTTGAGCGGGGTGAAACAGGGAGGATAGGTGAGGAGGAGGGTGAGAGAGAAGGTTGAGCGGGGTGAAACAGGGAGGATAGGTGAGGAGGAGGGTGAGAGAGGAGGTTGAGCGGGGTGAAACGGGGAGGATAGGTGAGGAGGAGGGTGAGAGAGGAGGTTGAGCGGGGTGAAACGGGGAGGATAGGTGAGGAGGAGGGTGAGAGAGGAGGTTGAGCGGGGTGAAACGGGGAGGATAGGTGAGGAGGAGGTTGAGAGAGGAGGTTGAGCGGGGTGAAACGGGGAGGATAGGTGAGGAGGGTGAGAGAGGAGGTTGAGCAGGGGTGAAACGGGGAGGATAGGTGAGGAGGGGTGAGAGAGGAGGTTGAGCGGGGTGAAACGGGGAGGATAGGTGAGGAGGAGGGTGAGAGAGGAGGTTGAGCGGGGTGAAACGGGGAGGATAGGTGAGGAGGAGGGTGAGAGAGGAGGTTGAGCGGGGTGAAACGGGGAGGATAGGTGAGGAGGAGGTTGAGAGAGGAGGTTGAGCAGGGGTGAAACGGGGAGGATAGGTGAGGAGGAGGGTGAGAGAGGAGGTTGAGCGGGGATGAAACGGGGAGGATAGGTGAGGAGGAGGGTGAGAGAGAGGGAGGCTGTATTGTTTGTGTTTTCCAGGAAGTGACCACCGGGCAGCTTAATATACAAACAACACAATGACACTAGCAACACCAGCTATAGCGTTACGTGTGTGTGTGTTTATGCATGTGTGTACCACACCACAGCATACAGTACAAGGACAGGACAGAGAGGAGGGGAAGGATGAGAGGACAAAGTGATGAGGGAAGGATAAGAGGAGGATGAGAGAATTATGAGAGAATGGTGACAGAGAAGAAGAAATGATGGACAGACCGGAGCAGCATTATATTGAAGGTTGTCACTGAACACCTATTCATTATGTGTACTGAACAAGTCTGTGTGTACTTTACTGTGTGTGACCTGTATGTGCCCTATGTTGATTCCTGCAGTGAGAGTGTGTGTGTGTGTGTGTGTGTGTGTGTGTGTGTGTGTGTGTGTGTGTGTGTGTGTGTGTGTGTGTGTGTGTGTGTGTGTGTGTGTGTGTGTGTGTGTGTGTGTGTGTGTGTGTGTGTGTGTGCGTGTGTGTGACGAGGGACACAGCCTCTCAGCCAGGGGAAAAACAGGAAGTTTAACAGCAGCATTTTTCCTTGTTACCGTGGAGGCGAATGCCGTTGCCTTGATTTTATATGGCCTTTCCCAAACACATCATCATCATCATCATCATCCTCGTTATCTGGACTAGATTGGACTGGATTGGTCTCTCATCCAGTACTGATCTCCCATCCCGTCCTTAAAAGTAAAACTACAACGTTATCTGTAAAACAATGTCCCACACCCTTCCAAACCACACGCCCACCAGTTTGATGCATTCACCCCAAACAATCAGAGGGGGGGGGGGCTTTGTCCTCCCCCTGTCCATAAATTGGATTTTTTAAAAATCTAACACCTCAAATCTTTCCTGTAATCTAGATCCATAATAATTGTTCTTAATTCTATGTAAAAAAAAAAAAGTTTACTTTTCTGCATATTTAAGCATACCTGCATAGCTGTCTGTATTCTCCTGATTGGTGGTTCTTATTTAAAGGAACTAAATATGCTTATCTGCAGCTCTGCTGAAATGAGAAAATAATTTAAGTCTTATTCAATACATTAGGTATTGCTTTTGGAAAGTCTCCCAACCTTGCCAGCAGACATGCCAGCTAAGATAGTTACACAAGCAATTCTTAGACAAAGGGTTCGAAAGGGTTCTTCTGCTGTCCCCATAAGAGAACCTTTTTTGGTTCCAGGTAGAACCCAAAAGGGTTCCATGAAGAACCCTCCGTGGAAAAAGGCAAAAGGGTTCTACCTGGAAACAAAAAAGGGTTCTTTTTTATTTTACCTTTATTTAACCAGGCAAGTCAGTTAAGAACACATTCTTATTTTCAATGACGGCCTGGGAACAGTGGGTTAACTGCCTGTTCAGGGGCAAAACGATTTGTACCTTGTCAGCTCAGGGATTTGAACTCGCAACCTTCCGGTTACTAGTCCAACGCTCTAACCACTAGGCTACGCTGCCGCCCCATTCAAAGGGTTCTCCTATGGAGACAGCCAAAGAACCCTTTTCGGTTCTAAATAGCATTTCTTTCCCTAAGAGTGTATCTACTCTTACATGACTGACAGGTTCTTGTTAGCTAGTTATGAAGTTGGGAGATTGGGAACCTATCTAGTCTAACTAAAGCTAAATGATTAACATTTGCAAGGTGGCTTGTAGTATTACAGAGAAACAACAACAAAAACAAAATGTTCATGAAATGTTTCTTTCTTCTTTATTTTTGACAGGAAACATCTGATTGGCTCGTGTCCTTGGTTCCCCTATGGGCCTGACGCCTCTGGTTGGATGAAGAGTTTTAATAGTGATCCAGTCTATTCAATGCTGACGTTTCCATTGAAATGAACTCAGTGTTTAATGTCGCTGTCTTCATTTACTCCCTCCCTCCCTACCTCCCTCCGACCTCCCTCCTATTCAAACCTAGATACAGCACTCTTTCCATGCTCAAATATTGACTTGTTCATCTATAAATACAGTAGATCTCTCTACCAGCCTTCCTGTAGTCAATTTGAATCACAGATTCTGCTTGTCTTTCCATGTTGCTCTCCACCTGACTAACATTCTAATTTTAGCTGACCAGAGTCAGGTTTAGCTTTAGGGTCAGAACCTTGTTAGTTAATGACCGGGGCAGGTACTTGATTACCTGTCCTAAAGCTACATTCAAAACACATGTATTGCGGTGTTTGATCATAAGGGTGGCTCGGTTCAGTGGGAATTTCTAATGAGTGTCCCTCTCCTCCCATCTCTCTCTATCCCACCTCTCCCTCTCTCTAACCCATCTCTCTCTCTCTTTCTCTAACCCATCTCTCTCTCTCTCTCTCTCTCTCTCTCTCTCTCTCTCTCTCTCTCTCTCTCTCTCTCTCTCTCTATCTTTCTCTCTGTGTCTTTCTCTCTGTGTCTTTCTCTCTGTATCTTTCTCTCTGTCTTGCTTTCTCTCTATATCTTTCTCTCTGTGTCTTTCTCTCTGTGTCTTTCTCTCTGTCTCTTTCTCTCTGTGTCTTTCTCTCTGTGTCTTTCTCTCTGTCTCTTTCTCTCTGTATCTTTCTCTCTGTATCTTTCTCTCTGTATCTTTCTCTCTGTATCTTTCTCTCTGTGTCTTTCTCTCTGTATCTTTCTCTCTATATATTTCTCTCTGTGTCTTTCTCTCTGTGTCTTTCTCTCTGTGTCTTTCTCTCTGTGTCTTTCTCTGTGTCTTTCTCTCTGTGTCTTTCTCTCTGTGTCTTTCTCTCTGTATCTTTCTCTCTGTATCTTTCTCTCTGTATCTTTCTCTCTGTGTCTTTCTCTCTGCATCTTTCTCTCTGTGTCTTTCTCTCTGTATCTTTCTCTCTGTATCTTTCTCTCTCTGTCTTTCTCTCTGTATCTTTCTCTCTGTATATTTCTCTCTGTGTCTTTCTCTCTGTGTCTTTCTCTCTGTATCTTTCTCTCTGTATCTTTCTCTCTGTGTCTTTCTCTCTGTGTCTTTCTCTCTGCATCTTTCTCTCTGTGTCTTTCTCTCTGTATCTTTCTCTCTGTATCTTTCTCTCTGCGTCTTTCTCTCTGTATCTTTCTCTCTCTCTCTTTTAAATCATCATAAAGAAAAAAAAGTAACTTTTTTTTCTTTATTTTTCTGTTCTATTTTCCTCCCTCAAGTGTCTCTGAATGTTTGGAGAGGTCACCCTCAGGGGTTGGAATCCTCTTCCACTCCTTCACTCCTCTTCTCCTCTTCTCACCCCTCTCTTCCTCTCTTCAATCGCTCTCACTTCTCTCTCCCAAACATCAATCCATCCCTTGTCTCCTCCTCTGATCCATTCCCAACATAAATACAACGTGTCCTATAGGTTCCTATAAGGTTTGTGTGTGTCTCTCTCAACCTTTCTGCCAGAATACATAGCCCAGGGTGCCAAGAAAATCCCCATATCCTTCTCCTCTCTTCTTTCCTCCATCTTTCACTACACCCTTTCATGAGTGAGAGAAAAAGAGAGAGAAAGAAAGAGGGTAAACTTGTTCACAAATTGGTGCGGTTACATTTCCACAGGTCTTCTGTTGTTAAAACAAATCACTGCCTTGTGAAGAGAAAACCACCTTCCTGCTGGACCCCCTTACATGCGCACACACACACACACACACACACACACACACACACACACACACACACACACACACACACACACACACACACACACACACACACACACACACACACACACACACACACACACACACACACACACACACACACACACACACCTGTAATTGTAGGGACCAGAGACTTGTCCATGTGTTCTTCATACCTGCTGTGGCCCCAGGCCCTCGACTGAGTTTTACTGGAAGTACCTTAGGATATAGGAAAGAGATGGCTGTTATAGAAGTTCTGTTTCTTTGTCTTGTCTGCTGTATGTTTATTTGTTCCTAAACAGATTACCATAGAAAGACAACTTTGACAGAAATAACTGAAAGTACTGTTCACGAATTGAGTAAAAGCACAAGGGAAAGTCTAATATTTCTGCAAGCAAATTTAGGAAAATATTCCTGCAACAGAGTAGAACAAATCTCCCCAAACTTAGTTTTGAGTTGAGCCCACAACTCTTTCCTGCGAGAATATTTGCTCGACTCAGAGGTAAATAGAAATGTCTTGTTGGTTTTTCGGGGTAGAATTACAGAAATGTGGTTATTTGCAGAAATGTGACTATAATACTAAGAATATAGAGATGTACAGTACATGTAATGCATCATGGGGAGAGAATACATACACATATTGATGGGGGGTGACAGGGTATGACTGGAGGAGGGGGGTGACAGGGTATGACTGGAGGAGGGGGTGACAGGGTATGACTGGAGGAGGGGGTGACAGGGTATGACTGGAGGAGAGGGGAGGAGGAGGATGACAGGGTATGACTGGAGGAGAGAGGAGGAGGGGGATGACAGGGTATGACTGGAGGAGAGAGGAGGAGGGGGATGACAGGGAATGACTGAAAGAGAGGGGAGGAGGGGGATGACAGGAAATGACTGAAAGAGAGGAGGAGGGGGATGACAGGGAATGACTGAAAGAGAGTGGAGGAGGGGGATGACAGGGATTGACTGAAAGAGAGGGGAGGAGGGGGATGACAGGGCATGACTGAAAGAGAGAGGAGGAGGGGGGGACAGGGTATGACTGAAAGAGAGGGGAGGAGGGGGATGACAGGGTATGACTGAAAGAGAGAGGAGGAGGGGGGGACAGGGTATGACTGAAAGAGAGGGGAGGAGGGGGATGACAGGGTATGACTGAAAGAGAGAGGAGGAGGGGGACAGGGTATGACTGAAAGAGAGGGGAGGAGGGGGATGACAGGGCATGACTGAAAGAGAGAGGCTGTGAGAGAAATATTGAAAAGGGGAAACAGGTGGAGTGGCTAAAAGAGAGAGAAAAACCGAGAGGTTGACTGGGAGGTTGAGGAATCTCTGGAATGCACCTTCACTTACATACAGACCAGGAGAGAGAAAACACACACACACACAACCCACACACACACATATACCCACACATAACCCACACACACACACACACAACCCACACACACACACACATAACCCCCCCACACACACATATACCCACACATAACCCCCACACACACACACACATATACCCACACATATACCCCCCCACACACACACACACACATATACCCACACATAACCCCCCCCACACACACATATATACCCACACATAACCCCCCACACACACACATATACCCACACATAACCCACACACACACACACACATATACCCACACATAACCCACACACAACTCTGCTTTCTCTCTCTCTCCCTTTCTTTCTCTCTATTTCTCAATCTCTCTCTCGCTCCCTTTCTTTCTCTCTCCCTCTCCATCTCTCTCTGTCAAATTCAAATTCAGATTTCTTTATTGGCATGAAATATAATTAGTAGGTATTGCCAAGGCAGTATAGTTGTACAGCATTTCAGTGAATACAGTACAATGCACTGAGGATAATGAAATCCATTTCATTTCAGTAGTAATTATAATAATACATATAATCATATATACAGGTACAATACTTCTGCTGTTGTATTGTGGAATCTACAGTCCACACATTTCATTAAAAAAAAATGATTATAAAGAGAAAAATAAGACGACACACAACAACCCATAAGGACAAAGCGAAAGCAGGTTTTTAGAAATGTTTGCAAAAAAAAAAAAACTGAAATACCTTATTTACATAAGTATTCAGATCCTTTGATATGAGACTCGAAATTGTTCTCAAGTGCATCCTGTTTCCATTGATCATCCTTGAGATGTTTCTACAACTTGATTGGAGTCCACCTGACAGGGCTTGAGAGGATCTGCAGAGAAGAACGGGAGAAACTCCCCAAATACAGGTGTAGCATCATACCCCAAAAGACTCGAGGCTGTAATCACTGCCAAAGGTGCTTCAACAAAGTACTGAGTAAAATGGCAGAATACTTATGTGAATATGATATTTGTTTTTGCAAAAACGTCTACAAACCTGTGTTTGATTTGTCATTATAGGTATAACGCCTAGGGAAAGAACCAAAGGGAGTGACATATAGAGGGAAGGTAATCAGGCAGGTGATGGAGTCCAGGTGAGTCTGATGAGGCGCTGATGCGCGTGATGATGGTGACAGGTGTGCGTAATAATGAGCGGCCTGACGACCTCAAGCGCCGGAGAGGGAGTATACGTGACAAGTTTTCAACAGGACAATGTCCCAAAACACACCTCCAGGCTGTGTTAGGGCTATCTGACCAAGAAAGAGAATGATGGAGTGCTGCATCAGATGACCTGGCGTCCAAATTTACCTGACCTCAACCCAATTGAGATGGTTTGGGATGAGTTGGACCGCAGAGTAATGGAAAAGCAGCCAACAATTGTTCAGCATATGTGGGATGTCCTTCAAGACTGTTGGAAAAGCATTCCAGGTGAAGCTGGTTGAGAGAAGGCCAAGAGTGTGCAAATCTGTCAACAAGGCAAAGGGTGGCTACGTTGAAGAATCTAAAATGTGTTTAACCCTTTTTTGGTTACTACATGATTTCATGTGCGTTATTTAATAGTTTTGAGGTCTTCATTATTATTTTACAATGTATAAAATTGTAAAAATAAATACATGTGTAGGTGTGTCCAAACTTTTGGCTGGTACTGATATGCATATACGTATATATATATATTTTTTTTACTCAGTCAGGGTCTCAACTTACTGTTGAGAGTTAGAATAGTAGAAAACACAAGTCACTGACAGTCACCCAATTAGCTATGTCAGCTAACAAGTTCTAGATTGGTAAGTTACTATAGCCAGCTATCTAAATTTGTAGTAATCATGACTGATTACCGAACAGGCACGCAGGGCATTGATTTTGTTGGTCACTTTCACGCAAAATGTCTAGAATTGCAGGAAATTAGCTTTAAAACATTATTTTCCTATCTGTCATCAACAAGGGGCCACTAAAATGGCCTAACCAAATCTCGCTTGGGGCTCACAAAAGGTTAGAGAAGGCAAAGAGTGTGCAAAGCGTGATGGGAGAATGGGGTAGAGAGAGAGAGAGAGAGAGAGAGAGAGAGAGAGAGAGAGAGAGAGAGAGAGAGAGAGAGATTGACCCTGACACAGACAGACAGACAGACAGACAGACAGACAGACAGACAGACAGACAGACAGACAGACAGACAGACAGACAGACAGACAGACAGACAGACAGACAGACAGACAGACAGACAGACAGACAGACAGACAGACAGACAGACAGACAGACAGACAGACAGACAGACAGACATAGACAGGAAGACAGATAGACAGGAAGAAAAACAGATAGATGGAAATAGACACAGACACAGGTGTGTGTGCAAGTGCATGCATGTATATATGTTTGTGCGGAAATGTGTGCGTGTATGAATGTGAGTGTACGTATGCGTGCATGCATGTATGTGTTTGTGAGTTTGTGCATGCTTGACGCGCGTGTTCTCTGTCTGCATCCCCCCTTACACAATCACATCTTGCTGTCCTCTCAACTTCCTGTTTATACTCAGCCACTTCCTGTGGATGGTGTGCGTGTCTTCACACCACCACTCAGTCCACAGAACAGCTCACACTTGGGCTGAGGCTATTCCCTACATAGTGCACTAGTTTTTCCAGGGCCCTGGTCAAAAGTCGTGCACTACATAGGGAATATGGTCCCATTTCAGACACAAACATGGGACATAACCTCCTTAGTATGACTTATGTGGTGATGTCTTATAAATTCCAATGACTGTAGTGATGACACATTACAATGTGTTCCTTGAAAGTGATTACTGTGAAGGAAATTCATATGAATACAATCATTGTGTTAAATGGGCAACAAGCTCTCACAGTCTCACTGGAGAATTAGACGTTTTTGCACTTTTCTCCAAACGTCAATTTTTTGTTGTTGTTGCTCCTCCTGTTCCGCATCGTTCCGTTTCTCCAAACGTCAAATTTGGAAGTTAAGGTTTTGGTTAGGATTAAAACATTAAGTTCAGGCATTCATTCTGAATGGTTACGGTAAGGGTAAGGGTAAGGGTTTGGGATAGGATTAAAACAAGAACATACTAAACAAGTGTCTACCACTGGCATTGAACACACAACCTTCAGTTCCGGAGTCATGGGATCTTTTCATGTTTTTTGTTTTTTTTAGGACACACACACGTTGGTAACGTTGGTGTCTTGCCATGCAATTGTCCTAGGCAGCTAAAACCTATAATACTGTAGATCCACGTCATCATAAAGGCACAGGCAGATCAATGGGAGGTCTGTGTGTGTACTAGTACAACACACACACACACAACACGGAATTACACACACAAATGTAGATATACAGTGTAAATCAAATCAAATCAAATGCTATTTGTCACATGCAAATACAACAGTGAAATGCATACTTACAAGCCCCTTTTATTAAGAGAAATACCTACAGAAATAAGAATAAAAGTAGCAAACAATTAAAGAGCAGCAGTAAAATAACAGTGAGGCTAAATACAGGGGTCCCTGTACAGAGTCAATGTGGAGACTATATACAGGGGTCCCGGTACAGAGTCAATGTGGAGACTATATACAGGGGTCCCGGTACCGGGTCAATGTGGAGGCTAAATACAGGGGTCCCGGTACAGAGTCAATGTGGAGACTAAATACAGGGGTCCCGGTAGGGTGGAGACTATATACAGGGGTCCCGGTACAGAGTCAATGTGGAGACTATATACAGGGGTCCCGGAGTCAATGTGGAGACTATATACAGGGGTCCCGGTACAGAGTCAATGTGGAGACTATATACAGGGGTCCCGGTACAGAGTCAATGTGGAGACTATATACAGGGGTCCCGGTACAGAGTCAATGTGGAGACTATATACAGGGGTCCCGGTACAGAGTCAATGTGGAGACTATATACAGGGGTCCCGGTACAGAGTCAATGTGGAGACTATATACAGGGGTCCCGGTACAGAGTCAATGTGGAGACTATATACAGGGGTCCCGAGTCACAGGGGTCCCGGTAGTCAATGTGGAGACTATATACAGGGTCCCGGTACAGAGTCAATGTGGAGACTAAATACAGGGGTCCCGGTACAGAGTCAATGTGGAGACTATATACAGGGGTCCCGGTACAGAGTCAATGTGGAGACTAAATACAGGGGTGGAGAGTCAAAGACTAAATACAGGGGTCCCGGTACAGAGTCAATGTGGAGACTCAATGTGGAGGACTAAATACAGGGGTCCCGGTACAGAGTCAATGTGGAGGGGTCCCGGTCAGAGTGTGGAGACTAAATACAGGGGTCCCGGTACAGAGTCAATGTGGAGACTATATACAGGGGTCCCGGTACAGAGTCAATGTGGAGACTATATACAGGGGTCCCGGTACAGAGTCAATGTGGAGACTATATACAGGGGTCCCGGTACAGAGTCAATGTGGAGACTATATACAGGGGTCCCGGTACAGAAATACAGGGGTCCCGGTACAGAGTCAATGTGGAGACTATATACAGGGGTCCCGGTACAGAGTCAATGTGGAGACTATATACAGGGTCCCGGTACAGTCCTATATACAGGGGTCCCGGTACAGAGTCAATGTGGAGACTATATACAGGGGTCCCGGTACAGAGTCAATATATACAGGGGTCCCGGACAGACAATAGACTATATACAGGGGTCCCGGGTAGTCAATGTGGAGACTATATACAGGGGTCCCGGTACAGAGTCAATGTGGAGACTATATACAGGGGTCCCGGTACAGAGTCAATGTGGAGACTATATACAGGGGTCCCGGTACAGAGTCAATGTGGAGACTATATACAGGGGTCCCGGTACAGAGTCAATGTGGAGACTAAATACAGGGGTCCCGGTACAGAGTCAATGTGGAGACTATATACAGGGGTCCCGGTACAGAGTCAATGTGGAGACTAAATACAGGGGTCCCGGTACAGAGTCAATGTGGAGACTATATACAGGGGTCCCGGTACAGAGTCAATGTGGAGACTATATACAGGGGTCCCGGTACAGAGTCAATGTGGAGACTATATACAGGGGTCCCGGTACAGAGTCAATGTGGAGACTATATACAGGGGTCCCGGTACAGAGTCAATGTGGAGACTATATACAGGGGTCCCGGTACAGAGTCAATGTGGAGACTATATACAGGGGTCCCGGTACAGAGTCAATGTGCGGGGGCACCGGTTAGTTGAGGTAATATGTACATGTAGGTAGAGTTATTAAAGTGACTTGTGCATAGATAATAACAGAGAGTAGCAGCAGCATAAAAAGAGAGGGGGGGGCAATGCAAATAGTCTGGGTAGCCATGTCATTAGATGTTCAGTCGTCTTATGGCTTGGGGGTAGAAGCCGTTAAGGAGAATTTTGGACCGAGACTTGGCGCTCTGGTACCGCTTGCCATGGGAGAACAGTCTATGACTAGGGTGGCTGGAGTCTGACAATACAGTAACATAGATCTGAAGAAATTACTAGATATATGTCTGAGTCATTAGTGGCTTTACCAAACAGACTGGCTGTATCCCACATGGAGTTCTATCCCCTACAAAATGCACTACAATTTATTAGGCTCCATAGGGCTCTGGTGAAATTGAGTACACTGTGTAGGGAATAGGTTGGGACGCATCCTCTGAGACAATGGAATGAGGGAACAATCTAACTCCAATGAAATAACATCACGGTAACGCCTCCTGAGGAACGAGGGAGTGTTTAAAACAGCTGGAAAAGAGGGGTAAAGATAATGACATACATAGAGGGGATAATGAGATCATTGGGATCATGCTGGACCTGGAGGAGGATACTGGTGGTTTAGGTGTTGGTATGGAAGTGCCGGGGCTGTGGTTGGAGAAAGAGAGGGAGGAGAGGGAGAGAGAAAGAGAGAGAGGAGAAGGTGAGAGACAGTGAAGGAGGAGAAGGAGAGAGGAAAAGGTGAGAGAGAGAGAAGGAGGAGAAGGAGAGAGAGGAAAAGGTGAGAGACAGAGAAGGAGGAGAAGGAGAGAGAGAGAGAGAGAGGAGGAAGAGAGAGGAGAAGGAGAGAAGGAAGAGAGAGAGGAGAAGGAGAGCGAGAGAGAGAGAGGGGAGGAGAAGGAGAGAGAAAGAGGGGGAGGATAAGGAGATAGAAAGAGAGAGGGGAGGAGAGAGAAAGAGAGAGGAGAAGAGGTAGGGAAAGGGAAAATCCAGGCTTCCTACTCAAACCACAGTTGAGAAAGTGGACCTGGAGGCTATACCTGGGATCAGTGTGTGCGTGTGTGTGTGCATGTTTATGTGTGTTGTGTGTGTGCATGCATGAGCAGACATGACAATTAGTCACTCAGTCAGTCATCCCTTTAGGCAGAGTGGTTGACACTCACAAACTCTCTCTCAAACTCACTCTCTCTCCGTCTCTCTCTCTCTCTCTCACACACACACACACCCGGCAGAGATGACGTAATCCAGGATGATCCCTGTCCTGTTTTCAGAGAGATAAATATCAACAGGTTTAGATTACTCTCCTCTCATCTGAACCATGTCTCGCTCCTACTAATTAATCCCTGACCTCCGCTCATGTCTCGCTCCTACTACTTAATCCCTGACCTCCGATCACATGTCTCGCTCCTACTACCTAATCCCTGACCTCCGTTTACGTCTCGCTCCTACTACCTAATCCCTGACCTCCGCTCACATGTCTCGCTCCTACTACCTAATCCCCTCCGACCATCTCGCTCCTACTACCTAATCCCTGACCTCCGCTCATGTCTCGCTCCTACTACTTAATCCCTGACCTCCGATCACATGTCTCGCTCCTACTACCTAATCCCTGACCTCCGTTTACGTCTCGCTCCTACTACCTAATCCCTGACCTCCGCTCACATGTCTCGCTCCTACTACCTAATCCCTGACCTCCGCTCACACATCTCGCTCCTACTACCTAATCCCTGACCTCCGCTCATGTCTCGCTCCTACTACTTAATCCCTGACCTCCGATCACATGTCTCGCTCCTACTACCTAATCCCTGACCTCCGTTTACGTCTCGCTCCTACTACCTAATCCCTGACCTCCGCTCACACATCTCGCTCCTACTACCTAATCCCTGACCTCCACTCACATGTCTCGCTCCTACTACCTAATCCCTGACCTCCGCTCACATGTCTCGCTCCTACTACCTAATCCCTGACCTCCGCTCACATCTCGCTCCTACTACCTAATCCCTGACCTCTGCTCACATCTCGTTACTACTACCTAATCCCTGACCTACGCTCACATGTCTCGCTCCTACTACCTAATCCCTGACCTCCGCTCACATGTCTCGCTCCTACTACCTAATCCCTGACCTCCGCTCACATCTCGCTCCTACTACCTAATCCCTGACCTCCGCTCACGTCTCGCTCCTACTACCTAATCCCTGACCTCCGCTCACATCTCGTTACTACTACCTAATCCCTGACCTCCGCTCACATGTCTCGCTCCTACTACCTAATCCCTGACCTCCGCTCACGTCTCGCTCCTACTACCTAATCCCTGACCTCCGCTCACGTCTCGCTCCTACTACCTAATCCCTGACCTCCGCTCAAATGTCTCGCTCCTACTACCTAATCCCTGACCTCCATTCACATCCCTCACTCCCTCTACATTTGTATTCCCACACCACACCAGCCATGGCCAGCCATTCAAATCCATCCCTCCCTCCCTACCTCAAATCAAAATCAAATTTGATTAGTCAAATGCGCCGAATACCACAGGTGTAGTGAAATGCTTACTAACGAGCCCCTAACCAACAATGCAGCTAAAATGAAATCGGAAAATAATAAGAAATAAAAGTAACAAGTAATTAAAGACCAGCAGTAAAATAACAATAGCGAGACTATATACGGAGGGGGTACCGGTACAGAGTCAATGTGTCGGGGCACCAGTTAGTCGAGGTAATTGAGGTAATATGTGCATGTAGGTAGAGTTTTTAAAGTGACTATGCATAGATGATAACAACAGAGAGTAGCAGCAGTGTAAAAGGGGGGGGGCAATGCAAATAGTCTGGGTAGCCATTTGTTTAGATGTTCAGGAGTCTTATGGATACAGTGGCAGAGAGAACAGTCTATGACTAGGGTGGTTGGAGTCTTTGACAATTTCTATGGTCCTCCTCTGACACCGTCTGGTGTAGAAGTCCTGGATGGCAGGAAGCTTGGCCCCAATGATGTACTGGGTCGTTCCCATCTTGCGGTCGGAGGCCGAGCAGTTGCCAAACTAGGCAGTGATGCAAACAGTCAGGATGCTCTCAATGGTGCAGCTGTAGAACCTTTTGAGGATCTGAGGACCCATGACAAATGTTTTTGTCTCCTAAGGGGGATTAGGTTTTGTTGTGCCCTCTTCACGACTGTCCTGGTATGCTTGGACTATGTTAGTCTGTTGGTGATGTGGACACCAAAAGACTTGAAGCTCTCAACCTGCTCCACTACAGCCCCGTCGATGAGAATGGGGGCGTGATCAGTCCTCTTTTTCCTGTAGTCCACAATCATCTCCTTTGTCTTGATCATGTTAAGATGGAGGTTGTTGTCCTGGCACCACATGGCCAGGTTTCTGACCTTCTCCCTATAGTCTCGTCGTTGTCGGTGATCAGGCCAAACACTGTTGTGTCATCGGTAAACTTAATGATATACGCTGAGCTGTAGTCAATGAATAGCATGCTGACATAGATGTTCCTTTTGTCCATGTGGGAAAGGGCAGTGTGGAGTGCAATATAGATTGCATCAGCTGGAGGCAGGGCTTTCTCCTATAGAGCTCCATTTTTATGGAATGGTCTGCCTACCAGAGATACAGACTCGGCCTCAACCTTTAAGTCTTTACTGAAGACTCATCTCTTCAGTGGGTCAGATGATTGAGTGTCGTCTGGCCAATAAAAAGCCAACTGACATTTACTCTTGAGGTGCACCCTCGACAACTACTGTGATTATTATTATTTGACCATGCTGGTAATTTATGAACATTTGAACATCTTGGCCATGTTCTGTTATAATCTCCACCCGGCACAGCCAGAAGAGGACTGGCCGCCACTCATAGCCTGGTTCCTCGCTATGTTTCTTCCTAGGTTTTGGCCTTTCTTGGGAGTTTTTCCTAGCCACGTTTGGGGTTTTATGCTGGGTTTCTGTACAGCACTTTGATATGTCAGCTGATGTAAGAAGGGCTATATTAATACATTTGATTTGATTTGATCATCTGTGGATCTGTTAGTGCAGTATGTAAATCGGAGTGGGTCTAGGGTTTCTGGGATAATGGTGATGATGTGAGCCATGACCAGCCTTTCAAAGCACTTCATGCCTACAGACGTGAGTGCTACAGGTTGGTTGTCATTTAGGCAGGTTACCTTAGTGTTCTTGGGCACAGGGACTATGGTGGTCTGCTTGAAGCGTGTTGGTATTACAAACTCAGACAGGGAGAGGTTGAAAATGTCAGTGAAGACACTTGCGAGTTGGTCAGTACATGCTCGGAGTACACGTCCTGGTAATCCGTTCAGGTGCAGCCTTGTGAATGTTGACCATTTTAAAGGTCTTACTCACATCGGCTGCGGAGAGCGTGATCACAGTCTTCTGGAACAGCTGGTGCTCTCATGCATGTTTCAGTGTTATTTGCATCGAAGCAAACTTAGAAGTAGTTTATCTCGTCTGGTAGGCTCGTGTCACTGGGCAGCTCTCGGCTGTGCTTCCCTTTGTAGTCTGTAATGGTTTCCAAGCCTTGCCACATCCGACGAGCGTCAGAGCCGGTGTAGTACAACTCTATCTTCGTCCTGTATTGTCGCTTTGCCTGTTTGATGGTTCGGGATTTATTTTAAGCTTCGGTTGGGGTATGTACATACGGTCACTGTGGGGACGATGTCATCGGTGCACTTATTGATGAAGCCAATGACCGATGTGGTGTACTCCCCATTCTGCTTGTTTGTTTATCTGTCGGCCCAGTTGCCTAGTCAACGCCATTTTACCTGCTGTTTGTTGTGCTAGCTGATTAGCCTCGCCTACTGTTTTTAGCTAGCTTTCCCAATTCAACGCCTGTGATTACTGTATGCCTCGCTGTATGTCTCTCCCAAATGTCAATATGCCTTGTATACTGTTGTTCAGGTTAGTTATCATTGTTTTAGTTCACAATGGAGCCCCTAGATCCACTCTGCATACCCCTGTTACCTCCTTTGTCCCACCCCCACACATGAGAAAAGGTGACCTCACCCATTACAACCAGCATGTCCAGAGATACAACCTCTCTCATCATCACCCAGTGCCTGGGCTTACCTCCGCTGTACCCGCACCCCACCATACCCCTGTCTGCGCATTATGCCCTGAATATATTCTACAATGCCCAGAAACCTGCTCCTCTTATCCTCTGCCCCCAACGCTCTAGGCGACCAGTTTTGATAGCCTTTAGCCGCACCCTCATACTACTCCTTCTCTGTTCCGCGGGTGATGTGGAGGTAAACCCAGGCCCTGCATGCCCCCAGGTACCCTCATTTGTTGACTTCTGTGATCGAAAAGTCTTGGTTTTATGCATGTCAACATCAGAAGCCTCCTCCCTAAGTTTGTTTTACTCACTGCTTTAGCACACTCTGCTAACCCTGATGTCCTTGCCGTGTCTGAATCCTGGCTCAGGAAGGCCACCAAAAATTCAGAGATTTCCATACCCAACTATAACATCTTCCCTGTCCAAGATAGAACTGCCAAAGGGGCGGAGTCGCAGTCTACTGCAGAGATAGCCTGCAAAGTAATGTCATACTTTCCAGGTCCATACCCAAACAGTTTGAACTACTAATTTTGAAAATTACTCTCTCCAGAAACAAGTCTATCACTGTTGCCGCCTGCTACCGACCCCCGTCAGCTCCCAGCTGCGCCCTGGACACCATTTGTGAATTGATCGCCCCCATCTAGCTTCAGAGTTTGTTCTGTTAGGTGACCTAAACTGGGATATGCTTAACACCCGGCAGTCCTACAATCTAAGCTAGATGCCCTCAATCTCACTCAAATCATCAAGGAACCCACCAGGTACAACCCTAACTCTGTAAACAAGGGCACCCTCATAGACGCTCATCCTGACCAACTGGCCCTCCAAATATACCTCCGCTGTCTTCAACCAGGATCTCAGCGATCACTGCCTCATCGCCTGTATCCGCTGAGCCGCAGTCAAACGACCACCCCTCATCACTGTCAAACGCTCCCTAAAACACTTCTGTGAGCAGGCCTTTCTAATCTACCTGGCCCGTGATCCTGGAAGGACATTGACCTCATCCTCAGTTGAGGATGCCTGGTCATTCTTTAAAAGTAACTTCCTCACCATTTTAGATAAGCATGCTCCGTTCCTAAAATGCAGAACCAAGAACAGATACAGCCCTTGGTTCACTCCAGACCTGACTGCCCTGACCAGCACAAAAACATCCTGTGGCGGACTGCAATAGCATCGAATAGCCCCGTGATATGCAACTGTTCAGGGAAGTCAGGAACCAATACACGCATCAGTCAGGAAAGCTAAGGCCAGCTTCTTCAGGCAGAAGTTTGCATCCTGTAGCTCCAACTCCAAAAAGTTCTGGGACACTGTGAAGTCCATGGAGAACAAGAGCACCTCCTCCCAGCTGCCCACTGCACTGAGGCTAGGAAACACGGTCTCCACCGATAAATCCATGATTATCGAAAACTTCAATAAGCACTTCTCAACGGCTGGCC
Source organism: Oncorhynchus keta (assembly GCF_023373465.1). Classification (NCBI taxonomy): domain Eukaryota; kingdom Metazoa; phylum Chordata; class Actinopteri; order Salmoniformes; family Salmonidae; genus Oncorhynchus; species Oncorhynchus keta. The sequence goes on along the minus strand of NW_026291019.1, from coordinate 461,109 downwards.
ATGCCTTCCGCCTGGCTACTCCAACCTCGGCCAACAGCTCCGCCCCCCCTAGTTCCTCACCCAAGCCTCTCCAGGTTCTCCTTACCCAAATCCAGATAGCAGATGTTCTGAAAGAGCTGCAAAACCTGGACCCGTACAAATCAGCTGGGCTTGACAATCTGGACCCGCTATTTCTGAAACTATCTGCCGCCATTGTAACCCCTATTACCAGCCTGTTCAACCTCTCTTTCATATCGTCTGAGATCCCCAAGGATTGGAAAGCTGCCGCAGTCATCCCCCTCTTCAAAGGGGGGAGACACCCTGGACCCAAACTGCTATAGACCTATATCCATCCTGCCCTGCCTATCTAAGGTCTTCGAAAGTGAAGTCAACAAACAGGTCACTGACCATTACGGAGGGGTACTCAGAATCCCACCGTACCTTCTCCGCTGTGCATCTGGTTTCCGAGCCGGTCACGGGTGCACCTCAGCCACACTCAAGGTACTAAATGATATCATAACCGCCATCGATAAAAGACAGTACTGTGCAGCCGTCTTCATCGACCTCCCTGGCTTTCGACTCTGTCAATCACCAAATTCTTATGGCAGGAACAGCCTCGGTTTTTCGGATGACTGCCTTGCCTGGTTCACCATCTTTGCAGACAGAGTTCAGTGTGTCAAACTCAGAGGGATGCTGTCAGGTCCTCTGGCAGTCTCTATGGGGGTGCCACAGGGTTCAATTCTCGGGACCCATGACTCTTTTCTCTGTATAATCAATGATGTTGCTCTTGCTGCCCTCTTCCGACTGTCCTGGTATGCAGACGACACCATTCTATATCTTTCGGCCCGTCATTGGACACTGTGCTATCCAACCTCCAAACGAGCTTCAATGCCATACAGCACTCCTTCCGTGGCCTCCAACTGCTCTTAAACGCGAGTAAAACCAAATGCATGCTTTTCAACCGATTGCTGCCTGCACCCGCATGCCCGACTAGCATCACCACCCTGGATGGTTCCAACCTTGAATATGTGGACATCTATAAGTACCTAGGTGTCTGGCTAGACTGCAAACTCTCCTTCCTGACTCACATCAAACATCTCCAATCAAAAATCAAATCCAGAGTCGGCTTTCTGGATTCCGCAACAAAGCCTCCCTGCACTCACGCTGCCAAGCTTACCCTAGTAAAACTGACTATCCTACCGATCCTCGACTTCCAGATGTCATCTACAAAATGGCTTCAACACTCTACTCAGCAAACTGGATGCAGTCTCTCACAGTGCCATCCGTTTTGTCACTAAAGCACCTTATACCACCCACCACTGCGACTTGTATGCTCTAGTCGGCTGGCCCTCACTACCACTATTCTCGCCAGACCCACTGGCTCCAGGTCATCTACAAGTCCATGCTAGGTAAAGCTCCGCCTTATCTCAGTTCACTGGTCACGATGGCAACACCCATCCGTAGCACGCGCCCCAGCAGGTGTATCTCACTGATCATCCCTAAAGCCAACACCTAGTGGTGTTGGGGCTGTGCTTTGCAAAGTGGGTGGGTTTCGTTCCAGTACTTGCTGCCTGTGACTGGGTACGGATGGGCTGAAGTGACTTTTATCTCCCTCTCCAACTTCAAACATCAGCTTTATCCGAGCAGCTAACCGATCGCTGCAGCTGTTATAGTCTATAGGTAAATAGCTCACCCTTTTCACCTACCTCATTCCCATACTGTTTTTATACTGTTTTTATTTATTTACTTTTCTGCTCTTTTGCACACCAATATCTCTACCTGTACATGCCCATCTGATCATTTATCACTCCAGTGTTAATCTGGAAAATTGATAATTCGCCTACCTCCTCATGCCTTTTGCACACATTGTATATAGACTGCCCATTTTTTTCTACTGTGTTATTGACTTGCTAATTGTTTACCCATGTGTAACTCTGTGTTGTCTGTTCACACTGCTATGCTTTATCTTGGCCAGGTCGCTGGATGTGCAAATGAGAACTTGTTCTCAACTAGCCTACCTGGTTAAATAAAGGTGAAATAAAAATAAAAAATAAAAACTCCTCATTGCCATCGGAGGAATCCCGAACATATTCCAGTCTGTGCTAGTAAAACAGCCCTGTAGCTGTAGTCTCTGTGTGTGGATTAAAGGTGGTCCAGAGTTGTTTTCCTCTGGTTGAACATTTAACATGCTGATAGAAATTTGGTAAGACTTTCTAAGTTTCCCTGCGTTTTGTCCATGGACACTTGGAGCGCCGCCTCTGGGTGCATTTTCCTGTTTGGGGAATTTTCAGTGTGGTCTTCTGCTAGCAGCAGTCTGTGATGGTATGTAGAAGGGCTATGAAACATACAGATTAAAACTCTCTTGGTAGATAGTGTGGTCTACCGCTTATCATGAGATACACTACCTCAGGCGAGTAAAACCTCAAGACTTCCTTAGATATCGTGCACCAGCTGTTATTTACAAGAATGCATAGTCTGCCGCCCTTTGTCTTACCAGACGCCGCTGTTCTATACAAACAATACAGCGTATAACCAGCCAGCTGTATGTTGATAATGTCGTCGTTCAGCCACGACTCCGTGAAGCATAAGATATTAGAGTTGTGTATGTTCCGTTGGTAGTTTCATCTTCTGCGTAGGTCATCAATTTGATTTTCCAAAGATTGCACGTTTGCTAGCAAAATGGAAGGCAGTGGAGGTTTATTGGATCGTCTATGAATTCTCGGAAGGCAGCCACACCAGCCATGGCCAGCCATTCAAATCCCTCCACATCTCCCTCCCTCCATCTCTCCCTACCTGCACATATATGTAATGAAAACCTCTGGTTCCTAGTTATAGACCAGTTATATGCCATGAAAACCTCTGGTTCCTAGTTATAGACCAGTTATATGTCATGAAAACATCTGGTTCCTAGTTATAGACCAGTTATATGTCATGAAAACCTCTGGTTCCTAGTTATAGACCAGTTATATGTCATGAAAACATCTGGTTCCTAGTTATAGACCAGTTGTATGTCATGAAAACATCTGGTTCCTAGTTATAGACCAGTTATATGTCTTACAACCTCTGGTTCCTAGTTATAGACCAGTTATATGTAATGACAACCTCTGGTTCCTAGTTATAGACCAGTTATATGTCATGAAAACCTCTGGTTTCCTAGTTATAGACCAGTTATATGTAATGAAAACCTCTGGTTCCTAGTTATAGACCAGTTATATGTCATGAAAACCTCTGGTTCCTAGTTATAGACCAGTTATATGTCATGAAAACCTCTGGTTCCTAGTTATAGACCAGTTATATGTCATGAAAACCTCTGGTTCCTAGTTATAGACCAGTTATATTTCATGACAACCTCTGGTTCCTAGTTATAGACCAGTTATATGTCATGAAAACCTCTGGGCTATGCTTGTTTAAATGTCCTCTCTCTCCTGTTGTACATCTTAGTAGTGGGTTATGGTTAGGGTTGGGAATTTCCCCCACAGTCTCACCTGGGATAGTATTGAAGCCTGTGTTATCATTCCAGACCACATCACACCAGAGAGTTGTATCCGCTACTCTATGGAATAGAAAGAGAGAATACTACTACTACTACACACACACACACACGCACGCACGCACGCATGCACGCACGCA
>NW_026291019.1:300000-455000 GCF_023373465.1 Oncorhynchus keta | reverse complement strand
ATGACAGGACTTGGGACGTGGAGAGTGAAGGAGAGGTGAGAGACAGGGCAAGAGGGGATATAGAGAGAGAAGGAGAGAGAGAGATATGACAGGACTTGGGACATAGAGAGAGGAGGTAGAAAGTAAAGAAAGAAAATGATAGAAAGAAAGACAACAAGAGAGAAATGATGGAGGGAAAAAATAGACAGAAAAAGGAGAGAGAATTGAGAGGAGAGATAGATATGTTATAGAAGGTTGCCTATAGAGAAATGGAAACAACTCTGATATCATCCTATTTAAGTTGACATTTTAAATAGTTAAGGGCATGGGTCAAGGCTAGGGTTTAGGGATGTCCCAAGGATCCCGGATTGCACTAACCATCGAGAAATCGCTCTCTTTTGGAGGTCGCAACCTTCGAACACCGACAAACATGACTCTGTGAACATTGTCTGTCTGTACATCTGTCTGATGTGTTCTCTTGCTCACACACACACACACACATGCACACGCACACACACACGCACACACACACACCCTTCTCATCTATCAATGAATCATTTGATTGTATGGCGTGAGTCTCTTCAGTCTACTAAGTTCTGTTGTAGTTAAAGTCTCACCTAGCAAGTAGCCTAGTGGTTAGAGTCTTGAACTAGTAACTGAAAGGTTGCAAGATCAAATCCCCTTAGCTGACAAGATAAAAATCTGCCGTTCTACCCCTGAACAAGGCAGGTAACCCACTGTTCCTAGGCTGTCAATGTAAATAAGAATTTGTTCTTTAACTGACTTGCTTAGTTAAATAAAGGTAACAAATAAATAAATAGCAACTCTGACCCACTCTGTCTGCAGTGTGTGTGAGACCTTTCTGTTTTCCTTGTGTCACACATTAACCCCCCCGCTCTCTCGCCGGAGGGGAATTCCTTATCTGTGACATCACAGGTGTCCAGAGTCCCTGAGCAAGGCATTTAACCCTCAGTTCCCCCGGGCGCTGATGATGCACCTCTCTGATTCAGAGAGGTTGGGTTAAATGCCTAATGAATGCATTCAGTTGTACAGCTGACAAGGTGTCCAGCTTTACGTGAGGATGTTTCTGACAGAACACCGCCAGATAAGGACATCGGTGAATCTCCTGATTTAACTCTCCCGCGTGTTTCTAACCACTTCCTCATCCTCACGTTGTATCAGATGAGTAGTCAGCCGGTGGTCATTCTGAGAGCAGAAACTATGTTACGGTGATGTATTTACAGCTGCAACATGTAACTAAAATCACATAGAAATGTGAGTTATAGATCTGTCATTCTCATTGAAAGCAAGTCTAAGAATCTGATGTATTTGCGCTATTTCTATTAAGTTCTGTCATCTTTTACACCAGATTCAAACAGTAGAAAATACAACATTGGTTCTGGAAAATATATTTCACCGCAGTTTAGACGGTGCAATGATTTTCTACACTATAATTTCTTGTTTTGTCACATCAACTGAAATTAGGCCGACTTTGGCGACCAGGAAATGACGGAGTGATTCCTGCATAGTGCATCTAATGAAACCATAACTCATACTGTCCAGTCCACTGATAAAAATATCACTGGTCTACGGTCAGCAGTAACACTGATACACAATAATCCTCACACTGGTCTGAGATCAGCAGTTACACTGAAACACAATAACCCTCACACTGGTCTGAGATCAGAAGTAACACTGATACACAATAACCCTCACACTGGTCTGAGATCAGAAGTAACACTGATACAGAATAGCCCTCACACTGGTCTGAGATCAGAAGTTACACTGATACTGACTAACCCTCACACTGGTCTGAGATCAGAAGTTACACTGATACTACTAACCCTCACACTGGTCTGAGATCAGCAGTAACACTTGATACAGAATAACCCTCACACTGGTCTGAGATCAGTGACCTAATGTGTTTGACAGTGGCTTTGGTCTAAGTCGGTACCCTATTCCCTATATAGAGCACTACTCTTGGCTAGCCCCCCGTGGGTCTGGTGAAATGTAGTGCACCATATAGGGAATGGGTTACTGTTAGGGACTCAGCCTTAGTCTGAGGTATAGTCGAGTGTATAAGTAGATAATTAACACCGTGGATCAGTGAATGGTTGTAGAATGAGTCACTAGGAGTGTTATGACTGTGTGTGTCACCGTCTGTGTGCTTGTGTCACTGTGTCTGAACGTGCACGCGCATGTGTTTGTGTGTACGTGTGCCAGGGTGTATATGTGTGTGCATCAATGTGTGCCAGTGTGTGTGAGTCAAGCACGTAATGTGTCTGAAATAACAGTCTGTCTATTTCAACACGTCTGTGTTTCTCTCTCTATTTTCACTCTCTCCGTCCCCCTTTCTGATTTTAAAAACAAACATCCTCTCCTCTCTCCTCTCCTCTCCTCTCCTCTCCTCTCTCCTCTCCTCTCCTCCCTCTCCTCTCCTCTCCTCTCCCCTCCTCCTTCCCCTCCTCCCTATGACATCATGTGTTTGTGTTTTCTGGCATTAGGTCTGGGTCAACCAACAGCAACCAACAACAAAATTTACTTTGTACATAACTCACTTGCCCGTAGATAAAAAATGTAAAAACATTTTTATGTGATGTTACTTTCATAAAAACTTTGTACTGTCAATTTACAGGTAACTTCCAAAATAAAGGAAACACCAACATAAAGTGTCATTATAGGGTGCTGGGGCACCACGAGACAGAACAGCTTCAATGCACCTTGACATACATTCTACAAGTGTCTGGAACTCTATTGGAGGGATGCGACAACATTCTTCCACAATAAATGTGGTGTTTTGTTGATGGCGGTGGATAACACTGTCTCAGTCACTGCTCCAGAGTCTCCCATAGGTGTTCAGTTGGGTTGCGATCTGGTGACTGAGGCGGTCATGGCATAAGGTTTACAGACCATTCAGTGACCCCTCGTGTCCATGAGAAAGGGGACATTGTCATCCTATGGTGGCATAGCCATTGTAGCCAAAATTATGGGCAAAATAATGACATTTTATACATGACCCTAAGCATGATGGGATGTTAATTGTTGAATTAACTCAGGAACCACAGCTGTGTGGAAGCACCTGCTTTCAATACACTGTTCCCCTCCCTCAAGTTTATTTTATTTTGTCAGTTGCCTTTATATGCAATCTGTTTATCTAAAATGTGTATTCCAAAGGTCTACAATTTTGTTACTATTCTTATTAATCTCTCTCTCTCTCTCTCTCTCTCTCTCTCTCTCTCTCTCTCTCTCTCTCTCTCTCTCTCTCTCTCTCTCTCTCTCTCTCTCTCTCTCTCTCTCTCTCTCTCTCTCTCTCTCTCTCTCTCTCTCTCTCTCTCTCTCTCTCTCTCTCTCTCCCCTCTCTCTCTCTCTCTCTCTCTCTCTCTCTCTCTCTCTCTCTCTCTCTCTCTCTCTCTCTCTCTCTCTCTCTCTCTCTCTCTCTCTTTCTCTCTCTCTCTCTCTTCCCCCACCGCCTCACTCTCTCCCCCTCCCCCTCTCTCTCAAGGCTGCCAGAGGAAACTGCTGTATAATGATAACAGATTCCGAGACAATGGGCTCGAGACACACACACACACCGAGGACCAGTTTAGCTCATAGGTCATGGGGTCTGGTCTGCACGGCTGATAGGCCTTTATTTATCAAATATGGAACAACCAGGAAATACCAAGCACTTTTCTGGGCACTTAAAAAAAATGGCTCCCAGAAAATCCCCTGACGTCTTAGTCCTGTAGCCTGGATGTATTCTGGACGTTGAGTTAGCTGGGTAGTCAGTGGGATTTGACTGTAATGTCTTTGTTATGATTTCATAACTGATAACAATGATAATCCTAACTCCAGATTGATTCATGGATTCAGGTGTGTTGGTCCTGAGCTGGAACAAAACCATATTGTGGTTCTCTAAAACCAGGATCAAAGAACAGTGGGTTGGATTATTTTACATAATATACCAGTCTTCACAAAGTTCAAAGGTCACCTCCTGAAGGTAAAAGGGAACCATAATAGAAGGTCATTGGAAGTTCATCTGAAGGTCATCTGAAGGTCGCGGCTGCGACCGTTGGGCTTTCGAAGGACTAGAGTGTTTGGCCCACCAATGGAATGAGCCCGGTACAATAGAATCTGTACGACCAAAGTGCATTGTTGGTTTGTCTAGCCAGAGGTCTGTGTCCAAAACCTTAGTTAGGGAATCTTCACTTTGTAGACTGTCCCAAAATCTGCCTTCATGTACATATCTGCCTCAAATACCTTGTACCTCTGCACACAGATATGGGTACTCCCTGTATATAGCTCCATTCTGTTACTATTTTCATTGTTATTATAATTGTTTAACTCTGCATCATTGGGAAGGGCACGTAAGCAAGCATTTCACGGTTAAGTCCACACCCATTGTGTTTGACACATGTGAGAAATAAAATACGATTTAGATTGATTTCGACTTGATTTGGTCTAGAAGACATAAAATGCTCTGTTGTAAGACATGTGTAGACAACATGGATGTGGTCTACACAGGAGGGACATGTCTGGGGAAGCCCCTTCATGTAGTAAGACCTCAGGTGCATTGTGCAATATGGCTTCTGTGTATCAACCTTGTGTTGCTGGAGCAACACACGAAGGGTAGAAGAACCAGTGATTTATCACAATCCAACACAGAGCAAGGCACTTAACCCTAATTACTCCTGTAAATCGCTCTGGAAAAGGGCGTCTGTTAAATGACTCAAATGGAAATGTAATCCAGCCAGGTCCTGGACTAAAAACCGTGTTCTACAGAGATGTAGTTTTAAATCTAGGACTTTGCAAAATGTGTGTCTGGGAAACTGGCCCTTTGAGTTAGTTTTGAGTTGGATGCCTACTGTAGTCACATAGATTATTGTATGTATGTATGTATGTATGTATGTGTGTATGTATGTATGTATGTATGTATGTATGTATGTATGTATGTATGTATGTATGTATGTATGTATGTATGTATGTATGTATGTATGTATGTGTGTGTGTGTGTGTGTGTGTGTGTGTGTGTGTGTGTGTGTGTGTGTGTGTGTGTGTGTGTGTGTGTGTGTGTGTGTGTGTGTGTGTAGATTATTGTATCTGTTGTATGTAGTAATATGATTATTGTATGTATTGAGGCCTACTGTAGTGTATAGATTATTGTATGTGTTGAGGCCTACTGTAGTAATATAGATTATTGTATGTGTTGAGGCCTACTGTAGTAATATAGATTATTGTATGTGTTGAGGCCTACTGTAGTAATATAGATTATTGTATGTGTTGAGGCCTACTGTAGTAATATAGATTATTGTATGTGTTGAGGCCTACTGTAGTAATATAGATTATTGTATGATTTGAGGCCTACTGTAGTAATATAGATTATTGTATGTGTTGAGGCCTACTGTAGTAATATAGATTATTGTATGTGTTGAGGCCTACTGTAGTAATATAGATTATTGTATGTGTTGAGGCCTACTGTAGTAATATAGATTATTGTATGTGTTGAGGCCTACTGTAGTAATATAGATTATTGTATGTGTTGAGGCCTACTGTAGTAATATAGATTATTGTATGTGTTGAGGCCTACTGTAGTAATATAGATTATTGTATGTGTTGAGGCCTACTGTAGTAATATAGATTATTGTATGTGTTGAGGCCTACTGTAGTAATATAGATTATTGTATGTGTTGAGGCCTACTGTAGTAATATAGATTATTGTATGTGTTGAGGCCTACTGTAGTAATATAGATTATTGTATGTGTTGAGGCCTACTGTAGTAATATAGATTATTGTATGTGTTGAGGCCTACTGTAGTAATATAGATTATTGTATGTGTTGAGGCCTACTGTAGTAATATAGATTATTGTATGTGTTGAGGCCTACTGTAGTAATATAGATTATTGTATGTGTTGAGGCCTACTGTAGGTGACATAGATTATTGTATGTGTTGAGGCCTAGTGTAGTAATATAGATTATTGTATGTGTTGAGGCCTAGTGTAGGTGACATAGATTATTGTATGATTTGAGGCCTACTGTAGTAATATAGATTATTGTATGTGTTGAGGCCTACTGTAGTAATATAGATTATTGTATGTGTTGAGGCCTACTGTAGTAATATAGATTATTGTATGTGTTGAGGCCTACTGTAGTAATATAGATTATTGTATGTGTTGAGGCCTACTGTAGGTGACATAGATTATTGTATGTGTTGAGGCCTAGTGTAGTAATATAGATTATTGTATGTGTTGAGGCCTACTGTAGTAATATAGATTATTGTATGTGTTGAGGCCTACTGTAGTAATATAGATTATTGTATGTGTTGAGGCCTACTGTAGTAATATAGATTATTGTATGTGTTGAGGCCTACTGTAGTAATATAGATTATTGTATGTGTTGAGGCCTAGTGTAGGTGACATAGATTATTGTATGTGTTGAGGCCTACTGTAGGTGACATAGATTATTGTATGTGTTGAGGCCTAGTGTAGTAATATAGATTATTGTATGTGTTGAGGCCTAGTGTAGTAATATAGATTATTGTATGTGTTGAGGCCAGTGTAGTAATATAGATTATTGTATGTGTTGAGGCCTACTGTAGTAATATAGAATTGTATGTGTTGAGGCCTACTGTAGTAATATAGATTATTGTATGTGTTGAGGCCTAGTGGGTGACATTTATTGTATGTGTTGAGGCCTACTGTAGGTGACATAGATTATTGTATGTGTTGAGGCCTAGTGTAGTAATATAGATTATTGTATGTGTTGAGACCTACTGTAGTAATATAGATTATTGTATGTGTTGAGGCCTCCTGTAGTAATATAGATTATTGTATGTGTTGAGGCCTACTGTAGGTGACATAGATTATTGTATGTGTTGAGACCTACTGTAGTAATATAGATTATTGTATGTGTTGAGGCCTACTGTAGGTGACATAGATTATTGTATGTGTCACGCCTTGGTCATTGTATTTTGTGTTTTTGTTATATGTTTGGGTAGGCCAGGGTGTGACATGGGTTTATATGTTGTTTTTTGTATTGGGGTTTGTAGTATTTGGGATCGCGGCTGATTAGGGGTGTTGTATAGGCTTGGCTGCCTGAGGCGATTCTCAATCAGAGTCAGGTGATTCTCGTTGTCTCTGATTGGGAACCGTATTTAGGTAGCCTGAGTTATGTGTATTTTGTGGGTGATTGTTCCTGTCTTTGTGTAGTTTCACCAGATAGGCTGTAATAGGTTTCTCATTCCGTTTGTTGTTTTGTATTGAGTTATTTCATGTATCACGTTTTCATTCATTAAAGATCATTGTAACAAACACGCTGCATTGGTCCGACTCTCTTCCTTCAATATAGATTATTGTATGTGTTGAGACCTACTGTAGTAATATAGATTATTGTATGTGTTGAGACCTACTGTAGTAATATAGATTATTGTATGTGTTGAGACCTACTGTAGTAATATAGATTATTGTATGTGTTGAGGCCTACTGTAGTAATATAGATTATTGTATGTGTTGAGACCTACTGTAGTAATATAGATTATTGTATGTGTTGAGGCCTACTGTAGTAATATAGATTATTGTATGTGTTGAGACCTACTGTAGTAATATAGATTATTGTATGTGTTGAGGCCTACTGTAGTAATATAGATTATTGTATGTATTGAGGCCTACTGTAGTAATATAGATTATTGTATGTGTTGAGACCTACTGTAGTAATATAGATTATTGTATGTGTTGAGGCCTACTGTAGTAATATAGATTATTGTATGTGTTGAGACCTACTGTAGTAATATAGATTATTGTATGTGTTGAGGCCTACTGTAGTAATATAGATTATTGTATGTGTTGAGGCCTACTGTAGTAAAATGTGAGTAACCAATGTGGCAAACAGTGACACATTCACTTGAACTAGGGTGATATAATTAAATTAGATAAATTCAGGTCGTACCCCGTTTCATTCCGTTTACTTTAGTTGAACAAATGTTAAACATCGTTGTCACCATATTAGCTAATGTCATAGTCAACATAATTACTCAAACTAACCAAGAATCAATGTGTACAATCACACAGTACAGTGTACAGCAAATAGTTAAGCAGTTAACACACACAGTTAACACACACAGATGCCCCCCTCCCCCATGATCTTTGATGGGGCTAGGAGCCTTAAAAGAGCCCTAGAAGAGGATGTATACCACAACAATAGCAGAAATCGGTTGGGTTGTTCTCTAGTTCCGACCAGAGAAACCTCTTCAAGGGTAGAGGTTTGTATCTGGATGGCCCTAATTGTAGTTTATACACATATGAAAGATCTCTTTCAAGATCAAACGTAAGTCTCACAACCGTTTTGTTATTATTTTGTTTGAAAATTGAGGAAGAGGAGCAAGAGGAAGAGGAGAGGAAGATGAGGAGGAGGGGAAGAGGGGAGGAAGGGGAAAGGGAGGAGGTGGGGTGAGGAGTGGGAGGAGGAGGAAGAGTGGAGGAGGAGGTGGAAGAGTGGAGGAAGGGGAGGAGGGTGGGGGAGAAGGAGGAGAAAAAGGAGGTGGATGATGAGGATGAGGAAAAGGACGAGGGGAGGAAGGGGAGGAGGAAGAGGAGCAGACAGACAAACAGACATTCATTCTTGGCTCTGATAGACTGCTAAGTGACTAACAAGTCCTGAACAATGAAAGTCTTCAACTTAATTCTCTATATCTTTCACCTATTACCAAGCTTTTACACTTTGGGTCAGTATGTGTCGGGGGACGTTTCTAATTGTTTTTAGTTTCTCTGTCATCAGAGTCTATACTATAGCCTATGATGTGCTGCCCTGGCTGAGGGGGCGGCACACCCATTACACACACATGGACGCACACGTGTGTGTGTGTGCTGATGAACAGTTCTAGGTAAGGGCAGTGGAGGATCCCTGGCTAGCATACAGCCTCGCCACTCAGGTTTATATGGTTCAATGGTGACATCATGTGTCCAATAGGCAGAAATACAAGAAACAACAGAGTGGAAATAGTTATGAATCAATGTATTAATAGTTCATCAAATAGTCCATTTATTGTTTGGTTCATTTATTGTCTTACTTTGAGCTTATTTACAACATCATGTTTATACTCTATTGACAATTAACCACAATGTAAGAAATGCACATGTAAAATTGTCTTTAATGCATCTAAAATAGGTAATAATTACAAATGTGATAATAAAACAAGCAATATCATGACACTGAACAATATGGTATTACATAATATAAAATATAAAATAACCAGTAATGACTGACAGCAATAAAAAGTAAAACATCATTAATCACATCAGGAGCAACTTGGTCCAGGAGCAGAATATATAAAAAAAACTGTTATCAATATTATCCATATTAATCACTGAGAATGTGATCACAAATCATGAAATTGGTAAAATCACACAGAAAAAGAGCAGAAGCATAAACCAACCCATTTTTCACCAATATACATAATTATAATTACAAGTTAAGAGAATTCAACTAAAACGTTAAAGTTAAAGTCTGTAAAATATGAGCCTGGAAGGGATGAGAGAGCCAAGCCTATGGGTTCGTAGCTTCAACCTCACAGCAAACACACACACTTACTGATTAATGGACTGCTGAATGTACATTTTTTTAAATGTAGCTTTGTTTGCTGTTTTCCATATTATGTCTATCTCTGATAAGCTACCCAGGGAAGGGCTGAAAATAGCCCATATTAATATATGTAGCCTTAGAAATAAGGGTCATGAAATCAATAACTTGCTACCATCAGATAACATTCATATATTAGCCATTTCTTCGACCCACTTTCATTTGAATTCATTTGATGATACAGCAGTAGCAATACAAGGATATAGCATCTATAGAAGAGACAGGGATGCTTATGGGGGAGGTGTTGCTGTATATATTCAGAGCCATATCCCTGTAATGCTTAGAGAAGATCTGATGTCAAGTGTTATTGAAGTGTTGTGGTTGCAGGTTCATCTGCCTCATCTAAAGCCTTTTCTTTTGGGGTGTTTTTATAGGCCACCAAGTGCTAACAGTCAGTATCTAAATAATATGTGTGAAATGCTTGATGGTGTATGTGATGTAAACAGAGAGGTCTACTTTTTGGGACCTGAATATTGACTGGTTTTCATCAAGCTGTCTACTCAAGAGGAAGCTTCTCACTGTAACCAGTGCCTGTAATCTGGTTTAGGTTATTAATCAACCTACCAGGGTGTTTACAAACACTACAGGAACAAGATCATCCACATGTATCGGTCACATTTTGACTAATAGTGTAGAAGCATTGGCTGCAGTGTATCTGTACCCTTTGGATACAGTGATCACTATAGTGGCTATATCCAGGAAAGACAAAGTTCCAACAGCTGGGCCTATAATACTGTATTAAAGAGCATACAATTATGTAATTAACATAATATCAAAATCCGTCTGTTAACAATAGAGATATCTTCTTTTTTGTTGATAGGCTGCGTGTCAATCCACCACATCCACCGATATCGCCCTTCCGCATCTGTGCTGAAAGGTGGCAGAGCTAGAGCGATGTTTGTCAGATCATGGGATATCCCGAAAATCGGTCTTCTCACAAAATCATATGTACAGTAGCGTTCGAAGGGTTTGGCCTGTGTTCGTCTTCAGTCCAGGTTCTGTGGTGGTTGAGACAGACACACAGACAGACACACAGACACACAGACACACAGACAGACAGACAGACAGACAGACAGACAGACAGACAGACAGACAGACAGACAGACAGACAGACAGACAGACTCTAAATGACTCTAAACACAAACACACTCATCATTTTATAATAAGAGACTTACTGCCAATGTGTCGTAGTCAGGGAGATGGTCCTTATGTTCAGACCTGTGTCTGTGTCAATGTTAGGGTCAGGATGCACACTCTGTAGAGAGAGAGATTATAGTCATGGTAACAGTGAAAAAAATACAAAAGACACTGTCATGACAAAGTAAATTAATGTCTCCAGGTGTGGAGGTGTAACTGAAGGAATGTCTGGTATTTTTTATTTTTTTAACATTATTACCTGTGTGTCTGTTGTGGCATCACTTCCTGCTCTGGATCTCCTGTAAAGAGGGACAGAGTGAGTTCAGCTCTCTGCTGATCTCTGGTGGAGGTTAATAAATGTTTTATATTTAAATCCTCACCTCTTCGGAGTGCAGTAGATGGTGACTAGAAGAGCTCCAACAGTCAGGACAGCCCCACCCCCATTACAGGAACCCAGGGAAACACTGCTGCAGGATCATGGGTTTCAATGAGAGGCCAGTGGAAATGTCCATTCATCAGCCATGCGCCCTGATCGGGAACGCGCCTTTCTGGTTCCTCCTTTCCTATTGACGAAGCTTTTGTCCGGTTGAAATATTACTGATTATTTATGACAAAAACAACCGGAGGATTAATTTTTAACATTATTTGGTATGTTTCTACTTACTTTTATTTTACTTTTTAAAAACTTTTCGACTGGAATTAGTGCACACACCTTAATTTAAGCATTCGGATTACTGGACAAAACACGCGAACAAAAAGGAGGTATTTGGTCATAAAGAGGGACATTATTGAACAAAACAAACATTTATTGTCTAACATGGAGACCTGGGAGTGCCACCAGATGAAGATCATCAAACGTAGGTGATTAATTTTAATGCTATTTCTGACTTTGTGACACTGTCCTTGGCTGTAAAATGGCTGTATGGGTTTCTGTGGCTAGGTGCAGACCTAACATAATCGCAAAGTGTGCTTTCTCCGTAACGACTTTTTGAAATCTGACACAGCGGTTGCATTAAGGAGAAGTTTATCTTTATTTGTATGTTTAACACTTGTATTGTTTATCAATGTTTGTGATGATTATTTCTTTAATTTGATGTGGCTCTCTGCACTTTCACTGGATGTTTGTTTGAGACAATGCATTTCTGACCATAACGCGCCAATGTAAACTGAGATTTTGGATATAAATATGAACTTTATCGAACAAAATATACACCCATACGTAGAATGTATGCACACATGACTGTAAGTCGCTTTGGATAAAAGCGTCTGCTAAATGGCATATATTATTATTATTATATTGTGTAACATGAAGTCCAATGAACGTCATCTGATGAAGATCATCAAAGGTTAGTGATTAATTTGATTAATTCTCTGTTTCTGCTTTTTGTGAGTCCACTCTTTGGCTGGAAAAATGGCTGTGTTTTTCTGTGACACAACCCACCATCACTGTCTCATGTTAATACTACTCCTATACACAACCCACCATCACTGTGTCTCATGTTAATACTACTCCTAAACACAACCTACCATCACTGTGTCTCATGTTAATACTACTCCTAAACACAACCCACCATCACTGTGTCTCATACTACTCCTAAACACAACCCACCATCACTGTGTCTCATGTTAATACTACTCCTAAACACAACCCACCATCACTGTGTCTCATGTTAATACTACTCCTAAACACAACCCACCATCACTGTGTCTCATGTTAATACTACTCCTAAACACAACCCACCATCACTGTCTCATGTTAATACTACTCCTAAACACAAACAACCATCACTGTGTCTCATGTTAATACTACTCCTAAACACAACCCACCATCACTGTGTCTCATGTTAATACTACTCCTAAACACATCCCACCATCACTGTGTCTCATGTTAATACTACTCCTAAACACAACCCACCATCACTGTGTCTCATGTTAATACTACTCCTAAACACAACCCACCATCACGGTGTCTCATGTTAATACTACTCCTAAACACAACCCACCATCACTGTCTCATGTTAATACTACTCCTAAACACAACCCACCATCACTGTGTCTCATGTTAATACTACTCCTAAACACAACCCACCATCACTGTGTCTCATGTTAATACTACTCCTAAACACAACCCACCATCACTGTCTCATGTTAATACTACTCCTAAACACAACCCACCATCACTGTGTCTCATGTTAATACTACTCCTAAACACAACCCACCATCACTGTGTCTCATGTTAATACTACTCCTAAACACAACCCACCATCACTGTGTCTCATGTTAATACTACTCCTAAACACAACCCACCATCACTGTCTCATGTTAATACTACTCCTAAACACAACCCACCATCACTGTGTCTCATGTTAATACTACTCCTAAACACAACCCACCATCACTGTGTCTCATGTTAATACTACTCCTAACCACAACCCACCATCACTGTGTCTCATGTTAATACTACTCCTAAACACAACCCACCATCACTGTGTCTCATGTTAATACTACTCCTAAACACAACCCACCATCACTGTGTCTCATGTTAATACTACTCCTAAACACAACCCACCATCACTGTGTCTCATGTTAATACTACTCCTAAACACAACCCACCATCACTGTGTCTCATGTTAATACTACTCCTAAACACAACCCACCATCACTGTCTCATGTTAATACTACTCCTAAACACAACCCACCATCACTGTGTCTCATGTTAATACTACTCCTATACACAACCCACCATCACTGTCTCATGTTAATACTACTCCTAAACACAACCCACCATCACTGTCTCATGTTAATACTACTCCTAAACACAACCCACCATTACTGTGTCTCATGTTAATACTACTCCTAAACACAACCCACCATCACTGTGTCTCATGTTAATACTACTCCTAAACACAACCCACCATCACTGTGTCTCATGTTAATACTACTCCTAAACACAACCCACTATCACTGTGTCTCATGTTAATACTACTCCTAAACACAACCTACCATCACTGTGTCTCATGTTAATACTAGCCTACTCTTAACCCACCCAGCACATGACGTCCACGGGCGGCGAATTTTCGGCTATATCACGTCCTTCTGTGATGGACTTTATTTCGCCCAAAATTGTCTTCCCAAAAACTGGGCTGTGTTAAGTCTGTCCGTTTTGGTCCAAATATAGCCCGAAGGTCAGCCTGATCACATACACAAATACAGTTATACAATATTGTATATAGGATATGTTTTGTAATTTATTTGATACACAATATAGTAAAATATATTGATTTAAAACAAACCTTTTTGAATAGCTTGTTAGATGTTCTCATATAGACAGAATTACTGACAATTACCTGTAATTTCAAGTCATTAGTTTACAATTTCACAATCGAATTTATTCCATTTTTAACCATCATGCTTCAAACCTGGCAGTCAGAACAAGCAAGTCATTCAACCGCCATTTGTTCTTCAAGATGGTAACACAAGGATTTTTGTAAGCGTCAACATTTCTGAAAACTTTTGTAATTAGATAAGGTATATTAATGATCAGTTTCTGTTAATGTTGCAAACTATTATTTTTAGGCTAGCGTTAGCTAGCATTCTAGCTAACTAGCTAGCTAACATTAACACTAACTTAGTTGCTAGCTAGATAGACCTGCTTTCCCGCCTTGCACTAACAGATTTGATGGTTGTACTAACTGTTAGCTAGCTTACTGTATCAGTCCGGGGCTAACTACGGTTAGCTACATATTTCTGGTAACGGGTGTGGAGTCATCAACTTTACTCTCTGGGTACCTGCATATGCTAGCTAGCTCGCTAGCGAGCTAGGTGTGAAGCTGGTTGGTTTGCAAACAAACTGTGATATAGGTTAACTAACGTTAGCTACCTAGATATCTAGCTAGCTAAGAACCTTAGCTCACAGGAGAGAGGGCAATAATATGTCACAAATAAGACAGGAGAATGAGTGCAAAATGCATTGATCAAAATTAACTAGCTAAGAACCATGGCAAAATGTAGTTCAAACATGCTCTCGCTATATTTATTCCTACAGTATGTTTGCTACTTACCTTTATGACCTTTTCGCAGAAAATGAAAAGAGTGAAGATGATAATTATACATCCACAACTGATCAAGACCAGAGCTGTTTCCCATTAATAATGTCAGTAACTGGATTGTTCCACGAAATGTGTGCCTTTTTTCATTACCTCTGATATTTTATGTGTAAATGATGGGTTTTAATGTGCGTCTTATAACATTGCATGCATGATTTACTGTATGTGTCATGTGCTTGTAACGTCTGCTTCCAGCTCACACCCTCAAACACCTTGATCACCTGAACGCAGCTCACTCTCTAGATCCAAATCATCTGAATTCTAATCACCTGTTCACACAGCTGTAGGTCATTATCATACACTATTTTGTTCAGTTCTTTGCACCCCATCACTGTGAGTTATTTTTTGTTTTGTGACACTTCTTTTGGTGCGCTTGTTTTCCCGTGATTTACTCCTCCCATTTATGATAGTTTTTGCCTGCCTCACTAGCGATACCTTTGCCTACTCCCTGCCTGTACTCTAGCCTATCAGATTTCCTGTTATCTACCTATTGCCTGATCTCCTGGACTACGTTACTAGCCTTTTCCCTGCCTGTACTGTTGGCCTTTTGGACTCCTGTGTATGACCTTCTGCCTGCCCCTGGACCCAGCTACATGCCTCCTCCTGTGTATGACCTTCTGCCTGCCCCTGGACCCAGCTACATGCCTCCTCCTGTGTATGACCTTCTGCCTGCCCCTGGACCCAGCTACATGCCTCCTCCTGTGGTCCTATGCAATAAACACCTGCTGTGCCCTGCTCTTGAAACCAGCTCTCTGTCTCCCCTTGTGTTCATTACAGTGCTTACATGTTTGTTGCAAGACTGTCCAGAAGTTCACCTGGGCAATCCCAAAAAAGGCAGAAAAGCCTGTCTTTTTTCCCTCTACCCCAGCCCAGGATGAATTTAATGGGGACATGCCTGGACGGGGTAAGAGAAACTGAAGAGTCAGTGGGAAATGTCAAACCTTTCACAGGGTAGCACAGATGGGATAATCATTACTGTGTTAGGCATCTCTGTCTATCAGAATCATTATTCACACATGATAGACAATACATATACATGTTCCTATCCAAATCCTTGCTTGTAAGTTGTCCTCATCACACCCAAATTGGGTTTTTATTTGTGTTTCGGGAAATTCAGGGATTCGGCTGGCTTTTCCAGATGCTCTCCTTTCCCATCTCACTTCACACACGGTGGGTCAAGAGGACAGCTTGCCAGACAAGCCGTACTCTTAATCTTAATCCGCTAACTGGTCAAGTCCTTAAGAAGGTTTATTCATTGGTTTTGAACGTTGCAGAATCCTCCAGAGCTTCTGCTAGCCAGTCCCACCTCCAGAGCAGAGAGCACAGACATTCTCAATATCCATCTTGTTACCCAACCAGACAAGGTGAGAGCAGATATCTAGTAACTAAAGAGCACACACAGACAACATGCACACGACGGGGACGCGTTTGCATCAGTGTTAGTTTTCTTACAATGAGCAGAAATGATACACATCATGTTCAGTCTTGATAACTGTCCTTAAAATATGTATTGTTGTGTGTAGGTTTACAAACATCAAGTACTATTTATTTTGTCTATTTACCTCTGGGTTGACACTGAGTTGGCTTTGAATTTTGTAGATTCATCCAGGGCTTCTACTTGCCAGTCCCAACAGAGCCAAGAGCATCACAGCTCTAGACCAGAGCTGTTTTCCATGAATAATGACAGTAAGTGGATTGTTCCACGAAATGTGTGACTTTTGATTCCCTCTGATATTTTATGTATAAATTGAGCACTAATTCAAAAGGCACCTATTTTGTGGAATGTACTACAAAATTGAAACTTGTGTTAAAGTTCAACAATGAAACCATTAGAATATTATTGAAACTTGAACTACAGTATATGTATATTGCAAGTAAAATGTCACTTTTATTTGCAATCACAATCTTGTCTGTCAGGATCCTCTTGTGTGTGACAACAATGTCAACACAATGTTCTCATTTCAGAAGTGTGTCCTAACTAAATTGGTAGAGATATTGGAGGTGAAACGTGTTGGGAGATCAGAGCCCCAAGACTCTTTGAGTTCCATGTCAAGAGGATGGAGACTTTGAGCAACTAGAGAAGCAGCGCCAAAGTGTGGATGCACAGAATCTGATGGTGAAATTGACATTTATTTTTGACATTTCATTTACACTGTAGATTTAGTCAGCATCTTTCACACTACCTAAAGCGATACAATTGGTTAATTCCACTCTCACAAGCAATGCCTGTAGATTTTTTTAACATTTTTATTTGTCATACTGAGACAGTGTTTACTGCATAACTTCCGGTATTTCAGACAAAGTCTCTTGACACTGATTGCAAGGTTAAGCAATGGCCTGATGCAAGGTTATCTAATGGCCTGATTGATGCAAGGTTAGGCAATGGCCTGATGCAAGGTTATCTAATGGCCTGATGTCCTTGTTCAACTTCAATGGCCATCAGGCAAAGTGGGGATTAGGAAACAACTGTGTACTCTGTTGTCAGCGGTACCGACAAACAGGTCATTCTTCTGTAGTATATTTAACACTTTAGTATATAACACTTTAGATCTGATAAAAGATAAACATGGTTTTTCTTTTTTCTTTGTATAATCATTTTTGAAATGCAAGAGAAAAGCCATCATGTATTATTCCAGCCCAGGCACAATTTAGACTTTGGCCACTAGATGGAAACAGTGTATGTGCAAAGTAGACTGATCCAATGAATAATTAATTGCATATCTGTTCAAAATGTTCAAAATCAAGATAGCCCAAATGTGCCTAATTGGTTTGTCCATAATTGTGCACTCTAGCCTTTAGCTCAATGCAGACGTTGCCTGTAATCCATGGCTTCTAGTTGGGATATGTATGTACGGTCACAACGTCGTCAATGTACATATTGATGGAGATGATAACCGAGGTGGTATACTCCTCAATGCCATTTGATGAATCCCGGAACATATTCCAGTCTGTGCTAGCAAAACAGTCCTGTAGCTGAGCATCCTCGTCATCTGACCACTTCCGTATTGAGCGAGTCACTGGTACTTCCTGCTTTAGTTTTTGCTTGTAAGCAGGAATCAGTAGGATATAAATATGGTCAGATTTGCCAAATGGAGGTGGGGGAGAGCTTATTATAATAACTCTCTACTGTATTGTGGAATACTTGTATAAATTCAGCTCTAAGATTTTCAAGTTAACAGATAAAGAATGACAGACTACATTTACATTTAAGTCATTTAGCAGACGCTCTAGGCTGTAATATTTAAAGCAAAATTATATTTGTATTGTCTTAACCTCTTGCGTCCACCCGACACGCAGGCGTCCCATCTAGACATCTGTAAATGCAAATGCTATACGCTAAATGCTAATAGCACTCGTTAAAACTCAAACGTTCATTAAAACACACATGCAGGGTACTGAATTAAAGCTACACTCGTTGTGAATCCAGCCAACAAGTCAGATTTTTAAAATGCTTTTCGGCGAAAGCATGAGAAGCTATTATCTGATAGCATGCAACACCCCAAAAGACCCGCAGGGGACGTAAACAAAATAATTAGCATAGTCGGCGCTACACAAAACGCAGAAATAAAATATAAAACATTCATTACCTTTGACGATCTTCTTTGTTGTCACTCCTAGATGTCCCATAAACATCACTATTGGGTCTTTTTTCGATTAAATCGGTCCATATACAGCCTAGATATCGATCTATGAAGACTGTGTGATCAAGGAAAAAACAGCGTCTTATAACGCAACGTCATTCTTTTAAATTAAAAAGTTGACGATAAACTTTCACAAAACACTTCGAAATACTTTTGTAATGCAACTTTGGGTATTAGTAAACATTAATAATATATCAAATTGATCACGGGGCGATGTATATTCAATAGCTTCACGTCTTCAAATCATGTTCAGAAATTTCTACTCCAAAACATCCGGTCGGAGACCGGAAGAAATGGGCCGTCTCTTGCTCGTTTGACCAATAAACAAAGCCTAGGCAATTGACAAGACTGGTGACATCGTGTGGAAGCTGTAGGAATTGCAATCTCGGCTCCAGGTAATGTGGTTTCCATTCAACAATGCATTCAAGTGGCGCATTGATATATTTTCCCATTTTCAGTGATCAGATTTTCCTGCGCTTTTCGATGAAACGCACGTTCTATTATAGTCACAGCTGTGATTTAACCAGTTTTAGAAACGTCTGAGTGTTTTCTATCCACACATACTTATCATATGCATATACTATATTCCTGGCATGAGTAGTAGGGCGCTGTAATGTTGCGCGATTTTTAACAGAATGTTCGAAAAAGTAGGGGGTAGGATCAACAGGTTAAACTTTGAGCTCATTTACAAAATGCATAATTTTACACTGTATTGGAAATCATAAAAAAATTACCATAAAAGTGTGATTGTGATATTAATATTCATAAATGCCATAGCACAATGTCTGACAGCAATACAAGGTACATCAATTAACACGTCAGGAGTAACTAGGTCTGAAAGCAACACATTAAAAGCTGTTTTCAATATTATACATATTTTACAATGGGGAAATGTAACATTGTAGAAGAGTAGAAGTATAATCCATCCTATTTATCTTCAATATATTTAATTAACATTACAAGGAAAAAACATTAAACTTCAGTGTTTACGGAGAAGTTCAAGTTCATTGTCTGGAAAACCTAGGTCCAGGTTCTGCATTGATTATTTTAATGCAAGGTTCTGTGGTGGTTCTCTTCAGTCTAGGTTCTGTGGTGTTTCTCTTCAGTCCAGGTTCTGTGGTGTTTCTCTTCAGTCCAGGTTCTGTGGTGTTTCTCTTCAGACCAGGTTCTGTGGTGTTTCTCTTCAGACCAGGTTCTGTGGTGTTTCTCTTCAGACCAGGTTCTGTGGTGTTTCTCTTCAGACCAGGTTCTGTGGTGTTTCTCTTCAGACCAGGTTCTGTGGTGTTTCTCTTCAGACCAAGTTCTGTGGTGTTTCTCTTCAGACCAAGTTCTGTGGTGTTTCTCTTCAGACCAAGTTCTGTGGTGGTTCACTATCTATTTTAGGGGATGTGTCACTGGGTGAGTCGCTCACGTTCTGAACAAAGACACACTGAATGAGCACTTTATACACCACTTCATAAAATGTTTACACACACACACACACACACACACACACAGGGTGTCACTCTGGTGACCTGGTATTCTTCTTCAGAGATGTGCACTTGTCACTGTTAGGGTCAGGATGGACACTCTAGAGAGAAAGAGAGGGAAATGCATGAGCACTTTGAGACACCTCTATCATTTTCTCTAAACAAACACATAAAAGAGACTTACTGCCAGAGTGTCATAGTCAGGGGGCGTGGTCTTCATGTTCAGACCTGTGTACGTGTCACTGTTACAGTCAGGATGGACACTCTGTGGAGAGAAAGAGAGAAAGAACATGGTAACAGTGAAAATAGTGTTTAAGAGACTGTTATGACACAGTAGATTAATGTCACCAGGTGTGAAGGTGTAACTGATATCATCACCTGTGTGTCTGTTGTAGCATCAGTTCCTCCTGTGGATCTCCTGTAAAGAAGGACAGAGTGAGTTCAGCTCTCTGCTGATCTCTTGTGGAGGTTTATAAGATCGTTATATTTAAATCTGGCTAGAAAATACACACCTCTTCAGTGTGCAGTAGATGGTGAGTAGCAGAGCTCCAGCAGTCAGGACAGCCCCCACCCCCATTACAGGAACCCAGGGAAACACTGCTGCAGGATCATGGATTGATAGTACCAGTCAAATGTTTGAGCACACCTACTCATTCAAGGTTATCCTTTAGTTTTTATTTACATTTTCAACATTGTGGTATAATAGTGAAGATGTCCAAACTATGAAAAAACACATATGGAATCATGTTGTAACCAAAAAGTGTTAAACTAATCAAAATATATTTTATATTTGAGATTCTCCATAGTAGCCAGCCTTTGTCTTGATGACAGCTTTGCACACTCTTGGCATTCTGCACTATTATTATTCTACAATGTAGAAAACAGTGAAAATAAAGAAAACCCATGGTATGAGTAGATGTGTCCAAACTTCTGACATGTACTGTATATCACTCAAATCTGTCACACAACAGAGCACCAGAAAGAGACACCATGACATACTTACGCATAACATTAATATGGACAAGGACGGAAGTCACGGTCCCTTTAATGTTGCTAGCTTCACAATAGTATTCTCCTCTGTCCTCAGAGATGATGTTAGTGATGCTGTAACTCTGTCCTGATGCTTTTGGTGAGGTTACGTTCTTCTTGTACCAGGTGTATTTGACCACAGGTGGGTTGGCATCACTGCTGCAGATCAGAGTCACTGAACTGCCCTCCACTATTTCACCAGAGGGACTGACTGACACTGAGGTGTTCCTTGGGCCATCTAGTGTAAAATACTTTGTATTTAATTATAGCAACATTTGTGTTTACATTTTACGGGTGAGTTTGAAAAAATGTAATTCAGAGTAAAAGACAAATCAGAAACAGAATCATTAACAAGAATGATTCAATTATGGGAATTCAGGGGAACAGATGTTGCACCCTAAAATATATATTGATAGATATATTTATATGGAAAACAATCTATTCTCAATTATCAACATGATCAGTATATCAAACTGGACGTCCAAACCCCCAACGTACTTACATGTGACATTGAGAGTCTCTTCAGCAGAGGGGAGATCCTCATGTCCTTCTACAGAACAGGAGTATCTGCCTGTATCCTCACTGCTGACTGAGAATAGGATATAGACAGGAGAGGAGGTGTTGCTGTTTGGTATAGGCTGTCCATTCTTAAACCAACTGTAGACTGTGATGGGGTCCAGTGTACATTTGGTTCTACATGTCAGTGTCACATTCTTCCTCTCTGACACAGATGTAGGATCCATCTCCAACACAACATCTAGAGAAAAATAAAACAATTAATATCGTCCTCCTATACAGTGCATTCGAAAAGTATTCAGACCCCTTCACTGTTTCCACATTTTGTTATGTTACACCCTTATTCAAAAATGTATTCAAATAATTGTTTCCCTCAATCTACACACAATACCCCATAATGACAAAGCAAAAACAGGATTTTAGATTATTTGTTTTATAAACGAATAAAAAATAATACCTGATTTACATAAGTATTCAGACCCTTAGCTATGCGACTTGAAATTGAGCTCAGCTGCATCCTGTTTCCAGTGATCATCCTTGAGATGTTTCTACAACTTGATTGGTGTCCACCTGTGGTAAATTCAATTGACTGGACATGATTTGAAAAGGCACACACCTGTCTATATATATATATATATATATATATATATATATATATATATATATATATATATATATATATATATATATATATATATATATATATATATCCCACAGTTGACAGTGCATGTCAGAGCAAAACCAAGACATGAGGTCGACAGGAATTGTCCGTCGAGTTCCAAGACAGGATTGTGTCGGGGCACAGATCTGGGGAAGGGTGGCAAAACATTTCTGCAGCATTGAAGGTCCCCAAGAACACCGTGGCCTCCATCATTCTTAAATGGAAGACGTTTGGAACCACCAAGACTCTTCCTAGAGCTGGTCGCCTGGCCAAACTGATCAATCGGGAGAGAAGGGCCTTGGTCAGGGAAATGTAAAAATAAAGAAAATAATCATGAACTTATTTATATAAGTATCCAGACCTTTTGCTAGGAGCTTTGAAATTGAGCTCAGTTGCATCCTGTTTCCGTGAATCGTACCTTGAGATGCTTCTACAACTTGATTGGAGTCCACAAGTGGTAAATTCATTTGAATGGACATGATTTGCACACCCCTGTCTCCATAAGGCCCCATGCCCGGACAAAGTGATCAACCGGGGAGAAGGGCCTTGGTCAGGGAGGTGACCAAGAACCCGATGGTCACTCTGACAGAGCTCAACAGTTCCTCTGTGGAGATGGGAGATCTTTCCAGAAGGACAACCTTCTCTGCAGCACTCCACCAATAAGGCCTTTATGGTACAGTGGCCAGACAGAAGCCATTCCTCAGTAAAAGGCAGATGACAGCCAAAAGGCACCTTCCAACAGGACAACAACCCTAATCACACAGCCAAGACAACCCAGAAGTGGCTTCGGGACAAGTCTCTGAATGTCATTGAGTGGTCCACCCAGAGCCCGGACTTGAACCCGATCTAACATCTCTGGAGAGACCTGAAAATAGCTGTTTAGCATCGCTCCCCATCCAACCTGACAGAGCTTGAGAGGATCTGCAGAGAAGAACGAGAGAAACTCCCCAAATACAGGTGTGCTAAGCTTGTAGCGCCATACCCAGGAAGACTCGAGGCTGTAATCGCTGCCAAAGTTGCTTTAACAAAGTACTCAGTAAAGGGTATAAATACTTGTGTAAATGTGATATCAGTTTTTTTTATACATTACCCCCAAAAATTGAAAAACCTGTTTTTGTATTGTGTGTAGATTGATGGGGAAAACTATTTAATCCATTATAGAATAAGGCTGTAACGTAACAAAATTTGGAAAAAGTCAAGGGGTCTGAACACTTTCTGCATTAACTGTGTATTATGTCCTCTTATGTGCAATACTAAATTAGGTATTTTTCTGTGACATAGCACTACTGTGTCTGTATGCCTGCCCTTAAATAAGGTAATTACAGTAATAGCATCCTGTCGTGCTGTATCACTGTCTGACAGGTACCACATTCATCTGTACAAACAATAGTATGCAAGTATATACACCATGGGATCACGCAGCCGTCATACCGCTCAGGATGGATAAGTGTTCAGTCTCCTAGAGATGAACGTACTTTGGTGCGAAAAGTGCAAATCAATATCCCAGAACAACAGCAAAGGACCTTGTGAAGTTGCTGGAGGAAACAGGTACAAAAGTATCTATATCCACAGTAAAACAAGTCCTTCGCAAGGAAGAAGCCACTGCTCCAAAACCACCATAAAAACGCCAGACTACGGTTTGCAACTGCACATTGGGACAAGATCGTACTTTTGGGAGAAATGTCCTCTGGTCTGATAAAACAGAAATATAACTGTTTGGCCGTAATGACCGTTGTTTGCAGGAAAAGGGGGATGCTTGCAAGCTGAAGAACACCATCCCAACCATGAAGCACGGGGTGGCAGCATCATGTTGTGGGGGTGCTTTGCTGCAGCAGGGACTGGTGCACTTCAAAATATATGGCATCATGAGGGATGAAAATGATGTGGATATATTGAAGCGAGTTGCGAGTTCAAACCCCGAGCTGACAAGGTACAAATCTGTCGTTCTGCCCCTGAACAGGCAGTTAACCCACTGTTCCCAGGCCGTCATTGAAAATAAGAATGTGTTCTTAACTGACTTGCCTGGTTAAATAAAGGTAAAATTTATTTTATTATTTTTTTTAAAGTTAAAGCTTGGTCGCAAATGGGTCTTCCAAGTGGACAATGACCCCAAGCATACTTCCAAAGTTGTGGCAACATGGCTTAAGGACAACAAAGTCAAGGTATTGAAGTGGCCGTCACAAAGCCCTGACCAAAATTCACCCAACTTATTGTGGAAGGCTACCCAAAATGTCTGACCCAAGTTAAACAATTTAAAGGCAATGCTACAAAATACTAATTGAGTGCATGTAAACTTCTGACCCACTGGGAATGTGATGAAAGATATAAAAGCTGAAATAAATAATTTCCTCTACTATTATTGTGACATTTCACATTGTTAAAATAAAGTGGTGATCCTAACTGACCTAAGACAGTGAATTTGTACTTGGATTAAATGTTAGGAATTGTGAAAGACTGAGTTTAAATGTATTTGGCTGAGGTGTATGTAAACTTCTGACTTTATCTGTATATTTAACATGACTCAAGATTCAAGACTTCTTGCTTTTCAGCTAAAATTATTCGACAGAATTCTTGCCACCAACAAAATGTTGAATATTTGGGGCATTCCATTATCGTAGCTCTTCAGATTTTGCCGTGTGGATACAAAAATCAATAGACCATTTGTTCTGGTATTGCCCTCAGTTAGCCTCTTGCTGGTCTCAGATTCAGGAATGGCCGAAAAGCATACCATGAATCTAAAATTGACTCTAGATATAGCATTGTTGGGAGATCTGGTCAGTCAATTACTAATACTCTTACGAATCAACTCGCAATCTGTGGATTCTATGTATATTCAAATTGTATGTTAAACATCACAGCACAGTTGAAAGATACATGGTATGGAGAAATCCAGAGTGTGGCCAGCAGGGATAGGTGGGATGGGCTGAGGGAAACAGAGTTGTGATGTGGGAGTGGAGTTTCTGGGTGGGGGATAGAATGACGGTCAAAGATGAGTCCAAAATTAAGTCAAAATAAACAAAACATTTTTGAATGACACTGAGGGGCAACGCTGTTACATCCACTGCTTGTTTTGAGTGAGGATGGTTGAGGGGCAGCGCTGTTACATCCACTGTTTGGAGTGAGGATGGTTGAGGGGCAACGCTGTTACATCCACTGCTTGTTTTGAGTGAGGATGGTTGAGGGGCAACGCGGTTACATCCACTGCTTGTTTCGAGTGAGGATGGTTGAGGGGCAGCGCTGTTACATCCACTGCTTGTTTTGAGTGAGGATGGTTGAGGGGCAGCGCTGTTACATCCACTGTTTGGAGTGAGGATGGTTGAGGGGCAACGCTGTTACATCCACTGCTTGTTTTGAGTGAGGATGGTTGAGGGGCAGCGCTGTTACATCCACTGTTTGGAGTGAGGATGGTTGAGGGGCAACGCTGTTACATCCACTGCTTGTTTTGAGTGAGGATGGTTGAGGGCAACGCGGTTACATCCACTGTTTGGAGTGAGGATGGTTGAGGGGCAACGCTGTTACATCCACTGCTTGTTTTGAGTGAGGATGGTTGAGGGGCAGCGCTGTTACATCCACTGTTTGGAGTGAGGATGGTTGAGGGGCAACGCTGTTACATCCACTGCTTGTTTTGAGTGAGGATGGTTGAGGGGCAACGCTGATACATCCACTGTTTCGAGTGAGGATGGTTGAGGGGCAGCGCTGTTACATCCACTGCTTGTTTTGAGTGAGGATGGTTGAGGGGCAGCGCTGTTACATCCACTGCTTGTTTTGAGTGAGGATGGTTGAGGGGCAGCGCTGTTACATCCACTGCTTGTTTTGAGTGAGGATGGTTGAGGGGCAACGCTGATACATCCACTGCTTGTTTTGAGTGAGGATGGTTGAGGGGCAGCGCTGTTACATCCACTGCTTGTTTTGAGTGAGGATGGTTGAGGGGCAGCGCTGTTACATCCACTGCTTGTTTTGAGTGAGGATGGTTGAGGGGCAGCGCTGTTACATCCACTGCTTGTTTTGAGTGAGGATGGTTGAGGGGCAACGCTGATACATCCACTGCTTGTTTTGAGTGAGGATGGTTGAGGGGCAACGCTGTTACATCCACTGCTTGTTTTGAGTGAGGATGGTTGAGGGGCAGCGCTGTTACATCCACTGCTTGTTTTGAGTGAGGATGGTTGAGGGGCAACGCTGATACATCCACTGTTTGTTTTGAGTGAGGATGGTTGAGGGGCAACGCTGTTACATCCACTGTTTGGAGTGAGGATGGTTGAGGGGCAACGCTGTTACATCCACTGCTTGTTTTGAGTGAGGATGGTTGAGGGGCAGCGCTGTTACATCCACTGCTTGTTTTGAGTGAGGATGGTTGAGGGGCAGCGCTGTTACATCCACTGCTTGTTTTGAGTGAGGATGGTTGAGGGGCAACGCTGATACATCCACTGCTTGTTTTGAGTGAGGATGGTTGAGGGGCAGCGCTGTTACATCCACTGCTTGTTTTGAGTGAGGATGGTTGAGGGGCAGCGCTGTTACATCCACTGCTTGTTTTGAGTGAGGATGGTTGAGGGGCAGCGCTGTTACATCCACTGCTTGTTTTGAGTGAGGATGGTTGAGGGGCAACGCTGATACATCCACTGCTTGTTTTGAGTGAGGATGGTTGAGGGGCAACGCTGTTACATCCACTGCTTGTTTTGAGTGAGGATGGTTGAGGGGCAGCGCTGTTACATCCACTGCTTGTTTTGAGTGAGGATGGTTGAGGGGCAACGCTGATACATCCACTGCTTGTTTTGAGTGAGGATGGTTGAGGGGCAGCGCTGATACATCCACTGCTTGTTTTGAGTGAGGATGGTTGAGGGGCAGCGCTGTTACATCCACTGCTTGTTTTGAGTGAGGATGGTTGAGGGGCAGCGCTGTTACATCCACTGCTTGTTTTGAGTGAGGATGGTTGAGGGGCAACGCTGATACATCCACTGCTTGTTTTGAGTGAGGATGGTTGAGGGGCAACGCTGTTACATCCACTGCTTGTTTTGAGTGAGGATGGTTGAGGGGCAGCGCTGTTACATCCACTGCTTGTTTTGAGTGAGGATGGTTGAGGGGCAACGCTGATACATCCACTGTTTGTTTTGAGTGAGGATGGTTGAGGGGCAGCGCTGTTACATCCACTGCTTGTTTTGAGTGAGGATGGTTGAGGGGCAACGCTGATACATCCACTGCTTGTTTTGAGTGAGGATGGTTGAGGGGCAACGCTGTTACATCCACTGCTTGTTTTGAGTGAGGATGGTTGAGGGGCAACGCTGTTACATCCACTGCTTGTTTTGAGTGAGGATGGTTGAGGGGCAACGCTGATACATCCACTGCTTGTTTTGAGTGAGGATGGTTGAGGGGCAGCGCTGTTACATCCACTGCTTGTTTAGAGTGAGGATGGTTGAGGGGCAACGCTGATACATCCACTGTTTGGAGTGAGTATGGTTGAGGGGCAGTGCTGTTACATCCACTGCTTGTTTTGAGTGAGGATGGTTGAGGGGCAGCGCTGTTACATCCACTGCTTGTTTTGAGTGAGGATGGTTGAGGGGCAGCGCTGTTACATCCACTGCTTGTTTTGAGTGAGGATGGTTGAGGGGCAACGCTGATACATCCACTGCTTGTTTTGAGTGAGGATGGTTGAGGGGCAGCGCTGTTACATCCACTGTTTTGAGTGAGGATGGTTGAGGGGCAACTCTGATACATCCACTGCTTGTTTTGAGTGAGGATGGTTGAGGGCAACGCTGTTACATCCACTGCTTGTTTTGAGTGAGGATGGTTGAGGGGCAGCGCGGTTACATCCACTGCTTGTTTCGAGTGAGGATGGTTGAGGGGCAGCGCTGTTACATCCACTGCTTGTTTCGAGTGAGGATGGTTGAGGGGCAGCGCTGTTACATCCACTGCTTGTTTCGAGTGAGGATGGTTGAGGGGCAGCGCTGTTACATCCACTGCTTGTTTTGAGTGAGGATGGTTGAGGGGCAGCGCTGTTACATCCACTGCTTGTTTTGAGTGAGGATGGTTGAGGGGCAACGCTGATACATCCACTGCTTGTTTTGAGTGAGGATGGTTGAGGGGCAACGCCGATACATCCACTGCTTGTTTTGAGTGAGGATGGTTGAGGGGCAGCGCTGTTACATCCACTGTTTGGAGTGAGGATGGCTGAGGGGCAACGCTGTTACATCCACTGCTTGTTTTGAGTGAGGATGGTTGAGGGGCAACGCTGTTACATCCACTGCTTGTTTCGAGTGAGGATGGTTGAGGGGCAGCGCTGTTACATCCACTGCTTGTTTTGAGTGAGGATGGTTGAGGGGCAACGCTGTTACATCCACTGTTTGGAGTGAGGATGGTTGAGGGGCAACGCTGTTACATCCACTGCTTGTTTTGAGTGAGGATGGTTGAGGGGCAGCGCTGTTACATCCACTGCTTGTTTTGAGTGAGGATGGTTGAGGGGCAACGCTGTTACATCCACTGCTTGTTTTGAGTGAGGATGGTTGAGGGGCAACGCTGTTACATCCACTGCTTGTTTTGAGTGAGGATGGTTGAGGGGCAACGCTGTTACATCCACTGCTTGTTTTGAGTGAGGATGGTTGAGGGGCAACGCTGATACATCCATTGTTTTGAGTGAGGATGGTTGAGGGGCAACGCTGTTACATCCACTGTTTTGAGTGAGGATGGTTGAGGGGCAGCGCTGTTACATCCACTGTTTTGAGTGAGGATGGTTGAGGGGCAGCGCTGTTACATCCACTGTTTTGAGTGAGGATGGTTGAGGGGCAACGCTGATACATCCACTGCTTGTTTTGAGTGAGGATGGTTGAGGGGCAGCGCTGTTACATCCACTGTTTTGAGTGAGGATGGTTGAGGGGCAACTCTGATACATCCACTGCTTGTTTTGAGTGAGGATGGTTGAGGGGCAACGCTGTTACATCCACTGCTTGTTTTGAGTGAGGATGGTTGAGGGGCAGCGCGGTTACATCCACTGCTTGTTTTGAGTGAGGATGGTTGAGGGGCAGCGCTGTTACATCCACTGCTTGTTT
Organism: Oncorhynchus keta; assembly: GCF_023373465.1. Taxonomy (NCBI): domain Eukaryota; kingdom Metazoa; phylum Chordata; class Actinopteri; order Salmoniformes; family Salmonidae; genus Oncorhynchus; species Oncorhynchus keta. The sequence goes on along the minus strand of NW_026291019.1, from coordinate 425,816 downwards.
TGAGTGAGGATGGTTGAGGGCAGCGCTGTTACATCCACTGCTTGTTTCGAGTGAGGATGGTTGAGGGGCAGCGCTGTTACATCCACTGCTTGTTTTGAGTGAGGATGGTTGAGGGGCAACGCTGATACATCCACTGTTTGGAGTGAGTATGGTTGAGGGGCAGCGCTGTTACATCCACTGCTTGTTTTGAGTGAGGATGGTTGAGGGGCAACGCTGTTACATCCACTGCTTGTTTTGAGTGAGGATGGTTGAGGGGCAGCGCTGTTACATCCACTGCTTGTTTTGAGTGAGGATGGTTGAGGGGCAGCGCTGTTACATCCACTGCTTGTTTTGAGTGAGGATGGTTGAGGGGCAGCGCTGTTACATCCACTGCTTGTTTTGAGTGAGGATGGTTGAGGGGCAACGCTGATACATCCACTGTTTGGAGTGAGTATGGTTGAGGGGCAGCGCTGTTACATCCACTGCTTGTTTTGAGTGAGGATGGTTGAGGGGCAACGCTGTTACATCCACTGCTTGTTTTGAGTGAGGATGGTTGAGGGGCAGCGCTGTTACATCCACTGCTTGTTTTGAGTGAGGATGGTTGAGGGGCAACGCTGTTACATCCACTGCTTGTTTTGAGTGAGGATGGTTGAGGGGCAACTCTGTTACATCCACTGTTTGGAGTGAGGATGGTTGAGGGGCAACACTGATACATCCACTGTTTTGAGTGAGGATGGTTGAGGGGCAACGCTGTTACATCCACTGTTTGGAGTGAGGATGGTTGAGGGGCAGCGCTGTTACATCCACTGTTTGGAGTGAGGATGGTTGAGGGGCAACGCTGTTACATCCACTGCTTGTTTTGAGTGAGGATGGTTGAGGGGCAGCGCTGTTCCATCCACTGCTTGTTTTGAGTGAGGATGGTTGAGGGGCAACGCTGTTACATCCACTGCTTGTTTTGAGTGAGGATGGTTGAGGGGCAACGCTGTTACATCCACTGCTTGTTTTGAGTGAGGATGGTTGAGGGGCAACGCTGATACATCCACTGTTTGGAGTGAGGATGGTTGAGGGGCAGCGCTGTTACATCCACTGCTTGTTTTGAGTGAGGATGGTTGAGGGGCAACGCTGATACATCCACTGCTTGTTTTGAGTGAGGATGGTTGAGGGGCAGCGCTGTTACATCCACTGCTTGTTTTGAGTGAGGATGGCTGAGGGGCAGCGCTGTTACATCCACTGCTTGTTTTGAGTGAGGATGGTTGAGGGGCAGCGCTGTTACATCCACTGTTTGGAGTGAGGATGGTTGAGGGGCAGCGCTGATACATCCACTGTTTTGAGTGAGGATGGTTGAGGGGCAACGCTGTTACATCCACTGTTTGGAGTGAGGATGGTTGAGGGGCAGCGCTGTTACATCCACTGTTTGGAGTGAGGATGGTTGAGGGGCAACGCTGTTACATCCACTGCTTGTTTTGAGTGAGGATGGCTGAGGGGCAACGCTGTTACATCCACTGCTTGTTTTGAGTGAGGATGGTTGAGGGGCAGCGCTGTTACATCCACTGCTTGTTTTGAGTGAGGATGGTTGAGGGGCAACGCTGTTACATCCACTGTTTGGAGTGAGGATGGTTGAGGGGCAACGCTGATACATCCACTGTTTTGAGTGAGGATGGTTGAGGGGCAACGCTGTTACATCCACTGTTTGGAGTGAGGATGGTTGAGGGCAACGCTGATACATCCACTGTTTTGAGTGAGGATGGTTGAGGGGCAACGCTGTTACATCCACTGTTTGGAGTGAGGATGGTTGAGGGGCAGCGCTGATACATCCACTGCTTGTTTTGAGTGAGGATGGTTGAGGGGCAGCGCTGATACATCCACTGCTTGTTTTGAGTGAGGATGGTTGAGGGGCAACGCTGATACATCCACTGTTTTGAGTGAGGATGGTTGAGGGGCAACGCTGTTACATCCACTGTTTGGAGTGAGGATGGTTGAGGGGCAACGCTGATACATCCACTGTTTTGAGTGAGGATGGTTGAGGGGCAACGCTGATACATCCACTGTTTTGAGTGAGGATGGTTGAGGGGCAACGCTGATACATCCACTGTTTTGAGTGAGGATGGTTGAGGGGCAACGCTGATACATCCACTGTTTTGAGTGAGGATGGTTGAGGGGCAACGCTGTTACATCAAATCAAATCAAATCAAATCAAATTTATTTATATAGCCCTTCGTACATCAGCTGATATCTCAAAGTGCTGTACAGAAACCCAGCCTAAAACCCCAAACAGCAAACAATGCAGGTGTAAAAGCACGGTGGCTAGGAAAAACTCCCTAGAAAGGCCAAAACCTAGGAAGAAACCTAGAGAGGAACCGGGCTATGTGGGGTGGCCAGTCCTCTTCTGGCTGTGCCGGGTAGAGATTATAACAGAACATGACCAAGATGTTCAAATGTTCATAAATGACCAGCATGGTCGAATAATAATAAGGCAGAACAGTTGAAACTGGAGCAGCAGCAGTCAGGTGGAATGGGGACAGCAAGGAGCCATCATGTCAGGTAGTCCTGGGGCACTGTCCTAGGGCTCAGGTCCTCCGAGAGAGAGAGAAAGAAAGAGAGAATTAGAGAGAGCATATGTGGGGTGGCCAGTCCTCTTTGGCTGTGCCGGGTGGAGATTATAACAGAACGTGGCCAAGATGTTCAAATGTTCATAAATGACTAGCATGGTTGAATAATAGTAAGGCAGAACAGTTGAAACTGGAGCAGGAGCATGGCCAGGTGGACTGGGGACAGCAAGGAGTCCTCATGTCTGGTAGTCCTGGGGCATGGTCCTAGGGCTCAGGTCCTCCGAGAGAGAGAAAGAAAGAGAGAAGGAGAGAATTAGAGAACGCACACTTAGATTCACACAGGACACCGAATAGGACAGGAGAAGTACTCCAGATATAACAAACTGACCCTAGCCCCCGACACAAACTACTGCAGCATAAATACTGGAGGCTGAGACAGGAGGGGTCAGGAGACACTGTGGCCCCATCCGAGGACACCCCCGGACAGGGCCAAACAGGAAGGATATAACCCCACCCACTTTGCCAAAGCACAGCCCCCACACCACTAGAGGGATATCTTCAACCACCAACTTACCATCCTGAGACAAGGCCGAGTATAGCCCACAAAGATCTCCGCCACGGTACAACCCAAGGGGGGCAACCCAGACAGGCCGACCACAACAGTGAATCAACCCACTCCAGGTGACGCACCCCCCCAGGGACGGCACGAGAGAGCCCCAGCAAGCCAGTGACTCAGCCCCGTAACAGGGTTAGAGGCAGAGAATCCCAGTGGAAAGAGGGGAACCGGCCAGGCAGAGACAGCAAGGGCGGTTCGTTGCTCCAGAGCCTTTCCGTTCACCTTCCCACTCCTGGGCCAGACTACACTCAATCATATGACCCACTGAAGAGATGAGTCTTCAGTAAAGACTTAAAGGTTGAGACCGAGTTTGCGTCTCTGACATGGGTAGGCAGACCGTTCCATAAAAATGGAGCTCTATAGGAGAAAGCCCTGCCTCCAGCTGTTTGCTTAGAAATTCTAGGGACAATTAGGAGGCCTGCGTCTTGTGACCGTAGCGTACGTGTAGGTATGTACGGCAGGACCAAATCAGAGAGGTAGGTAGGAGCAAGCCCATGTAATGCTTTGTAGGTTAGCAGTAAAACCTTGAAATCAGCCCTTGCTTTGACAGGAAGCCAGTGTAGAGAGGCTAGCACTGGAGTAATATGATCAAATTTTTTGGTTCTAGTCAGGATTCTAGCAGCCGTATTTAGCACTAACTGAAGTTTATTTAGTGCTTTATCCGGGTAGCCGGAAAATAGAGCATTGCAGTAGTCTAACCTAGAAGTGACAAAAGCATGGATTAATTTTTCTGCATCATTTTTGGACAGAAAGTTTCTGATTTTTGCAATGTTACGTAGATGGAAAAAAGCTGTCCTCGAAATGGTCTTGATATGTTCTTCAAAAGAGAGATCAGGGTCCAGAGTAACGCCGAGGTCCTTCACAGTTTTATTTGAGACGACTGTACAACCATTAAGATTAATTGTCAGATTCAACAGAAGATCTCTTTGTTTCTTGGGACCTAGAACAAGCATCTCTGTTTTGTCCGAGTTTAATAGTAGAAAGTTTGCAGCCATCCACTTCCTTATGTCTGAAACACATGCTTCTAGCGAGGGCAATTTTGGGGCTTCACCATGTTTCATTGAAATGTACAGCTGTGTGTCATCCGCATAGCAGTGAAAGTTTACATTATGTTTTCGAATAACATCCCCAAGAGGTAAAATATATAGTGAAAACAATAGTGGTCCTAAAACAGAACCTTGAGGAACACCGAAATGTACAGTTGATTTGTCAGAGGACAAACCATTCACAGAGACAAACTGATATCTTTCCGACAGATAAGACCTAAACCAGGCCAGAACATGTCCGTGTAGACCAATTTGGGTTTCCAATCTCTCCAAAAGAATGTGGTGATCGATGGTATCAAAAGCAGCACTAAGGTCTAGGAGCACGAGGACAGATGCAGAGCCTCGGTCCGATGCCATTAAAATGTCATTTACCACCTTCACAAGTGCCGTCTCAGTGCTATGATGGGGTCTAAAACCAGACTGAAGCATTTCGTATACATTGTTTGTCTTCAGGAAGGCAGTGAGTTGTTGCGCAACAGCCTTCTAAAATCTTTGAGAGGAATGGAAGATTCGATATAGGCCGATAGTTTTTTATATTTTCTGGGTCAAGGTTTGGCTTTTTCAAGAGAGGCTTTATTACTGCCACTTTTAGTGAGTTTGGTACACATCCAGTGGATAGAGAGCCGTTTATTATGTTCAACATAGGAGGGCCAAGCACAGGAAGCAGCTCTTTCAGTAGTTTAGTTGGAATAGGGTCCAGTATACAGCTTGAAGGTTTAGAGGCCATGATTATTTTCATCATTGTGTCAAGAGATATAGTACTAAAACACTTGAGCGTCTCTCTTGATCCTAGGTCCTGGCAGAGTTGTGCAGACTCAGGACAACTGAGGTTTGGAGGAATACGCAGGTTTAAAGAGGAGTCCGTAATTTGCTTTCTAATAATCATAATCTTTTCCTCAAAGAAGTTCATGAATTTATCACTGCTAAAGTGAAAGTCATCCTCTCTTGGGGAATGCTGCTTTTTAGTTAGCTTTGCCACAGTATCAAAAAGGAATTTCGGATTGTTCTTATTTTCCTCAATTAAGTTAGAAAAATAGGACGATCGAGCAGCAGTAAGGGCTCTTCGGTACTGCAGGGTACCGTCCTTCCAAGCTAGTCGGAAGACTTCCAGTTTGGTGTGGCGCCATTTCCGTTCCAATTTTCTGAAGCTTGCTTCAGAGCTCGGGTATTTTCTGTGTACCATGGAGCTAGTTTCTTATGAGACATTTTTTTAGTTTTTAGGGGTGCAACTGCATCTAGGGTATTGCGCAAGGTTAAATTGAGATCCTCAGTTAGGTGGTTAACGGATTTTTGTCCTCTGGCGTCCTTGGATAGGCAGAGGGAGTCTGGAAGGGCATCAAGGAATCTTTGTGTTGTCTGTGAATTTATAGCACGACTTTTGATGTTCCTTGGTTGGGGTCTGAGCAGATTATTTGTTGCAATTGCAAACGTAATAAAATGGTGGTCCGATAGTCCAGGATTATGAGGAAAACATTAAGATCCACAACATTTATTCCATGGGACAAAACTAGGTCCAGCGTATGACTGTGACAGTGAGTGGGTCCAGAGACATGTTGGACAAAACCCACTGAGTCGATGATGGCTCCAAAAGCCTTTTGGAGTGGGTCTGTGGACTTTTCCATGTGAATATTAAAGTCACCAAAGATTAGAATATTATCTGCAATGACTACAAGGTCTGATAGGAATTCAGGGAACTCAGTGAGAAACGCTGTATATGGCCCAGGAGGCCTGTAAACAGTAGCTATAAAAGTGATTGAGTAGGCTGCATAGATTTCATGACTAGAAGCTCAAAAGACGAAAACGTCATTTTTTTTTTGTAAATTGAAATTTGCTATCGTAAATGTTAGCAACACCTCCGCCTTTGCGGGATGCACGGGGATATGGTCACTAGTGTAGCCAGGAGGTGAGGCCTCATTTAACACAGTAAATTCATCAGGCTTAAGCCATGTTTCAGTCAGGCCAATCACATCAAGATTATGATCAGTGATTAGTTCATTGACTATAATTGCCTTTGAAGTAAGGGATCTAACATTAAGTAGCCCTATTTTGAGATGTGAGGTATCATGATCTCTTTCAGTAATGACAGGAATGGAGGTGGTCTTTATCCTAGTGAGATTGCTAAGGCGAACACCGCCATGTTTAGTTTTGCCCAACCTAGGTCGAGGCACAGACACGGTCTCAATGGTAATAGCTGAGCTGACTACACTGACTATGCTAGTGGCAGACTCCACTATGCTGGCAGGCTGGCTAATAGCCTGCTGCCTGGCCTGCACCCTATTTCATTGTGGAGCTAGAGGAGTTAGAGCCCTGTCTATGTTGGCAGATAAGATGAGAGCACCCTCCAGCTAGGATGGAGTCCGTCACTCCTCAGCAGGTCAGGCTTGGTCCTGTTTGTGGGTGAGTCCCAGAAAGAGGGCCAATTATCTACAAATTCTATCTTTTGGGAGGGGCAGAAAACAGTTTTCAACCAGCGATTGAGTTGTGAGACTCTGCTGTAGAGCTCATCACTCCCCCTAACTGGGAGGGGGCCAGAGACAATTACTCGATGCCGACACATCTTTCTAGCTGATATGCACGCAGAAGCTATGTTGCGCTTGGTGATCTCTGACTGTTTCATCCTAACATCGTTGGTGCCGACGTGGATAACAATATCTCTATACTCTCTACACTCGCCAGTTTTAGCTTTAGCCAGCACCATCTTCAGATTAGCCTTAACGTCGGTAGCCCTGCCCCCGGTAAACAGTGTATGATCGCTGGATGATTCGCTTTAAGTCTAATACTGCGGGTAATGGAGTCGCCAATGACTAGAGTTTTCAATTTGTCAGAGCTAATGGTGGGAAGCTTCGGCGTCTCAGACCCCGTAACGGGAGGAGTAGAGACCAGAGAAGACTCGGCCTCTGACACCGACCCGCTGCTTAATGGGGAGAACCGGTTGAAAGTTTCTGTCTGCTGAATGAGCGACACCGGTTGAGCTTTCCTACAGCATTTCCTTCCAGAAACCGTGAGAAAGTTGTCCGGCTGCGGGGACTGTGCCAGGGGATTTATACTACTATCTGTACTTACTGGTGGCACAGACGCTGTTTCATCCTTTCCTACACTGAAATTACCCTTGCCTAACGATTGCGTCTGAAGCTGGGCTTGCAGTACAGCTATCCTCGCCGTAAGGCGAGCACAGCGGCTGCAATTAGAAGGCATCATGTTAATGTTACTACTTAGCTTCGGCTGTTGGAGGTCCTGACGAATCGTGTCCAGATAAAGCGTCCGGAGTGAAAAAGTTGAGGAAAAAATAAATAAATATATGAACGGTAATTAAAAAGTGAAACCCGTAAAGTTGTCAGGTAGCAAAATAGGTTGGCAACAAAACGCACAGCAATTCGAAAACAAGCCTGCAAGTTGTGACCGGAAATGACGTATCCAAGAATACAGTCTACATCCACTGCTTGTTTTGAGTGAGGATGGTTGAGGGGCAACGCTGTTACATCCACTGCTTGTTTTGAGTGAGGATGGTTGAGGGGCAGCGCTGTTACATCCACTGCTTGTTTTGAGTGAGGATGGTTGAGGGGCAGCGCTGTTACATCCACTGCTTGTTTTGAGTGAGGATGGTTGAGGGGCAACGCTGTTACATCCACTGCTTGTTTTGAGTGAGGATGGTTGAGGGGCAACGCTGATACATCCACTGCTTGTTTTGAGTGAGGATGGTTGAGGGGCAACGCTGTTACATCCACTGCTTGTTTTGAGTGAGGATGGTTGAGGGGCAGCGCTGTTACATCCACTGCTTGTTTTGAGTGAGGATGGTTGAGGGGCAACGCTGTTACATCCACTGCTTGTTTTGAGTGAGGATGGTTGAGGGGCAACGCTGATACATCCACTGCTTGTTTTGAGTGAGGATGGTTGAGGGGCAACGCTGTTACATCCACTGCTTGTTTTGAGTGAGGATGGTTGAGGGGCAACGCTGTTACATCCACTGCTTGTTTTGAGTGAGGATGGTTGAGGGCAACGCTGTTACATCCACTGCTTGTTTTGAGTGAGGATGGTTGAGGGGCAACGCTGATACATCCACTGCTTGTTTTGAGTGAGGATGGTTGAGGGGCAACGCTGATACATCCACTGCTTGTTTTGAGTGAGGATGGTTGAGGGGCAACGCTGATACATCCACTGCTTGTTTTGAGTGAGGATGGTTGAGGGGCAACGCTGATACATCCACTGTTTTGAGTGAGGATGGTTGAGGGGCAACGCTGATACATCCACTGCTTGTTTTGAGTGAGGATGGTTGAGGGGCAACGCTGATACATCCACTGTTTGGAGTGAGGATGGTTGAGGGGCAACGCTGATACATCCACTGCTTGTTTTGAGTGAGGATGGTTGAGGGGCAACGCTGATACATCCACTGTTTTGAGTGAGGATGGTTGAGGGCAACGCTGTTACATCCACTGCTTGTTTTGAGTGAGGATGGTTGAGGGGCAACGCTGATACATCCACTGCTTGTTTTGAGTGAGGATGGTTGAGGGGCAACGCTGATACATCCACTGTTTTGAGTGAGGATGGTTGAGGGGCAACGCTGATACATCCACTGCTTGTTTTGAGTGAGGATGGTTGAGGGGCAACGCTGATACATCCACTGTTTGGAGTGAGGATGGTTGAGGGGCAACGCTGATACATCCACTGCTTGTTTTGAGTGAGGATGGTTGAGGGGCAACGCTGTTACATCCGCTGTTTGGAGTGAGGATGGTTGAGGGGCAACGCTGTTACATCCACTGCTTGTTTTGAGTGAGGATGGTTGAGGGGCAACGCTGATACATCCACTGCTTGTTTTGAGTGAGGATGGTTGAGGGGCAACGCTGATACATCCACTGTTTTGAGTGAGGATGGTTGAGGGGCAACGCTGATACATCCACTGCTTGTTTTGAGTGAGGATGGTTGAGGGGCAACGCTGATACATCCACTGTTTGGAGTGAGGATGGTTGAGGGGCAACGCTGATACATCCACTGCTTGTTTTGAGTGAGGATGGTTGAGGGGCAACGCTGATACATCCACTGTTTTGAGTGAGGATGGTTGAGGGGCAACGCTGTTACATCCACTGCTTGTTTTGAGTGAGGATGGTTGAGGGGCAACGCTGATACATCCACTGCTTGTTTTGAGTGAGGATGGTTGAGGGGCAACGCTGATACATCCACTGTTTTGAGTGAGGATGGTTGAGGGGCAACGCTGATACATCCACTGCTTGTTTTGAGTGAGGATGGTTGAGGGGCAACGCTGATACATCCACTGTTTGGAGTGAGGATGGTTGAGGGGCAACGCTGATACATCCACTGCTTGTTTTGAGTGAGGATGGTTGAGGGGCAACGCTGATACATCCACTGTTTGGAGTGAGGATGGTTGAGGGGCAACGCTGTTACATCCACTGCTTGTTTTGAGTGAGGATGGTTGAGGGGCAACGCTGATACATCCACTGCTTGTTTTGAGTGAGGATGGTTGAGGGGCAACGCTGATACATCCACTGTTTTGAGTGAGGATGGTTGAGGGGCAACGCTGATACATCCACTGCTTGTTTTGAGTGAGGATGGTTGAGGGGCAACGCTGATACATCCACTGTTTGGAGTGAGGATGGTTGAGGGGCAACGCTGATACATCCACTGCTTGTTTTGAGTGAGGATGGTTGAGGGGCAGCGCTGTTACATCCACTGTTTTGAGTGAGGATGGTTGAGGGGCAACTCTGATACATCCACTGCTTGTTTTGAGTGAGGATGGTTGAGGGGCAACGCTGTTACATCCACTGCTTGTTTTGAGTGAGGATGGTTGAGGGGCAGCGGTTACATCCACTGCTTGTTTCGAGTGAGGATGGTTGAGGGGCAGCGCTGTTACATCCACTGCTTGTTTTGAGTGAGGATGGTTGAGGGGCAGCGCTGTTACATCCATTGCTTGTTTCGAGTGAGGATGGTTGAGGGGCAGCGCTGTTACATCCACTGCTTGTTTTGAGTGAGGATGGTTGAGGGGCAACGCTGATACATCCACTGCTTGTTTTGAGTGAGGATGGTTGAGGGGCAACGCTGATACATCCACTGCTTGTTTTGAGTGAGGATGGTTGAGGGGCAACGCTGATACATCCACTGCTTGTTTTGAGTGAGGATGGTTGAGGGGCAACGCTGATACATCCACTGTTTGGAGTGAGGATGGTTGAGGGGCAACGCTGATACATCCACTGCTTGTTTTGAGTGAGGATGGTTGAGGGGCAGCGCTGTTACATCCACTGTTTTGAGTGAGGATGGTTGAGGGGCAACTCTGATACATCCACTGCTTGTTTTGAGTGAGGATGGTTGAGGGGCAACGCTGTTACATCCACTGCTTGTTTTGAGTGAGGATGGTTGAGGGCAGCGCGGTTACATCCACTGCTTGTTTCGAGTGAGGATGGTTGAGGGGCAGCGCTGTTACATCCACTGCTTGTTTTGAGTGAGGATGGTTGAGGGGCAGCGCTGTTACATCCATTGCTTGTTTCGAGTGAGGATGGTTGAGGGGCAGCGCTGTTACATCCACTGCTTGTTTTGAGTGAGGATGGTTGAGGGGCAACGCTGATACATCCACTGTTTGGAGTGAGTATGGTTGAGGGGCAGCGCTGTTACATCCACTGCTTGTTTTGAGTGAGGATGGTTGAGGGGCAACGCTGTTACATCCACTGCTTGTTTTGAGTGAGGATGGTTGAGGGGCAGCGCTGTTACATCCACTGCTTGTTTTGAGTGAGGATGGTTGAGGGGCAGCGCTGTTACATCCACTGCTTGTTTTGAGTGAGGATGGTTGAGGGGCAACGCTGATACATCCACTGCTTGTTTTGAGTGAGGATGGTTGAGGGGCAACGCTGTTACATCCACTGCTTGTTTTGAGTGAGGATGGTTGAGGGGCAGCGCTGTTACATCCACTGCTTGTTTTGAGTGAGGATGGTTGAGGGGCAACGCTGATACATCCACTGTTTGTTTTGAGTGAGGATGGTTGGGGGCAACGCTGTTACATCCACTGTTTGGAGTGAGGATGGTTGAGGGGCAACGCTGTTACATCCACTGCTTGTTTTGAGTGAGGATGGTTGAGGGGCAGCGCTGTTACATCCACTGCTTGTTTTGAGTGAGGATGGTTGAGGGGCAGCGCTGTTACATCCACTGCTTGTTTTGAGTGAGGATGGTTGAGGGGCAACGCTGATACATCCACTGCTTGTTTTGAGTGAGGATGGTTGAGGGGCAGCGCTGTTACATCCACTGCTTGTTTTGAGTGAGGATGGTTGAGGGGCAACGCTGATACATCCACTGCTTGTTTTGAGTGAGGATGGTTGAGGGGCAACGCTGATACATCCACTGTTTTGAGTGAGGATGGTTGAGGGGCAACGCTGATACATCCACTGCTTGTTTTGAGTGAGGATGGTTGAGGGGCAACGCTGATACATCCACTGTTTGGAGTGAGGATGGTTGAGGGGCAACGCTGATACATCCACTGCTTGTTTTGAGTGAGGATGGTTGAGGGGCAACGCTGATACATCCACTGTTTTGAGTGAGGATGGTTGAGGGGCAACGCTGTTACATCCACTGCTTGTTTTGAGTGAGGATGGTTGAGGGGCAACGCTGATACATCCACTGCTTGTTTTGAGTGAGGATGGTTGAGGGGCAACGCTGATACATCCACTGTTTTGAGTGAGGATGGTTGAGGGGCAACGCTGATACATCCACTGCTTGTTTTGAGTGAGGATGGTTGAGGGGCAACGCTGATACATCCACTGTTTGGAGTGAGGATGGTTGAGGGGCAACGCTGATACATCCACTGCTTGTTTTGAGTGAGGATGGTTGAGGGGCAACGCTGTTACATCCGCTGTTTGGAGTGAGGATGGTTGAGGGGCAACGCTGTTACATCCACTGCTTGTTTTGAGTGAGGATGGTTGAGGGGCAACGCTGATACATCCACTGCTTGTTTTGAGTGAGGATGGTTGAGGGGCAACGCTGATACATCCACTGTTCATCTCAGCCTATGCCTCCCTCCAGTCCCTTGACTTCTTGGCACTGACGGAAACATGGATCACCACAGATAACACTGCTACTCCTACTGCTCTCTCCTCGTCCGCCCACGTGTTCTCGCACACCCCGAGAGCTTCTGGTCAGCGGGGTGGTGGCACCGGGATCCTCATCTCTCCCAAGTGGTCTTTCTCTCTTCTCCTTACCCATCTGTCTATTGCCTCCTTTGAATTCCATGCTGTCACAGTTACCAGCCCTTTCAAGCTTAACATCCTTATCATTTATCGCCCTCCAGGTTCCCTCGGAGAGTTCATCAATGAGCTTGATGCCTTGATAAGCTCCTTTCCTGAGGACGGCTCACCTCTCACAGTTCTGGGCGACTTTAACCTCCCCACGTCTACCTTTGACTCATTCCTCTCTGCCTCCTTCTTTCCACTCCTCTCCTCTTTGACCTCACCCTCTCACCCTCCCCCTACTCACAAGGCAGGCAATACGCTTGACCTCATCTTTACTAGATGCTGTTCTTCCACTAACCTCATTGCAACTCCCCTCCAAGTCTCCGACCACTACCTTGTATCCTTTTCCCTCTCGCTCTCATCCAACACTTCCCACACTGCCCCTACTGGATGGTATCGCGCCGTCCCAATCTTCGCTCTCTCTCCCCGCTACTCTCTCCTCTTCCATCCTATCTTCTCTTCCCTCTGCTCAAACTTTCTCCAACCTATCTCCTGATTCTGCCTCCTCAACCCTCCTCTCCTCCCTTACTGCATCCTTTGACTCCCTATGTCCCCTATCCTCCAGGCCGGCTCGGTCCTCCCTCCCGCTCCGTGGCTCGACGACTCATTGCGAGCTCACAGAACAGGGCTCCGGGCAGCCGAGCGGAAATGGAGGAAAACTCGCCTCCCTGCGGACCTGGCATCCTTTCACTCCCTCCTCTCTACATTTTCCTCCTCTGTCTCTGCTGCTAAAGCCACTTTCTACCATTCTAAATTCCAAGCATCTGCCTCTAACCCTAGGAAGCTCTTTGCCACCTTCTCCTCCCTCCTGAATCCTCCCCCCCTCCCTCCTCCCTCTCTGCAGATGACTTCGTCAACCATTTTGAAAAGAAGGTCGATGACATCCGATCCTCGTTTGCTAAGTCAAACGACACCGCTGGTTCTGCTCACACTGCCCTACCCTATGCTCTGACCTCTTTCTCCCTCTCTCCAGATGAAATCTCGCGTCTTGTGACGGCCGGCCGCCCAACAACCTGCCCGCTTGACCCTATCCCCTCCTCTCTTCTCCAGACCATTTCCGGAGACCTTCTCCCTTACCTTACCTCGCTCATCAACTCATCCCTGACCGCTGGCTACGTCCCTCCCGTCTTCAAGAGAGCGAGAGTTGCACCCTTCTGAAAAAACCTACACTCGATCCCTCCGATGTCAACAACTACAGACCAGTATCCCTTCTCTCTTTTCTCTCCAAAACTCTTGAGCGTGCCGTCCTGGCCAGCTCTACCGCTATCTCTCTCAGAATGACCTTCTTGATCCAAATCAGTCAGGTTTCAAGACTAGTCATTCAACTGAGACTGCTCTTCTCTGTATCACGGAGGCGCTCCGCACTGCTAAAGCTAACTCTCTCTCCTCTGCTCTCATCCTTCTAGACCTATCGGCTGCCTTCGATACTGTGAACCATCAGATCCTCCTCTCCACCCTCTCCGAGTTGGGCATCTCCGGCGCGGCCACGCTTGGATTGCGTCCTACCTGACAGGTCGCTCCTACCAGGTGGCGTGGCGAGAATCTGTCTCCTCACCACGCGCTCTCACCACTGGTGTCCCCAGGGCTCTGTTCTAGGCCCTCTCTTATTCTCGCTATACACCAAGTCACTTGGCTCTGTCATAACCTCACATGGTCTCTCCTATCATTGCTATGCAGACGACACACAATTAATCTTCTCCTTTCCCCTTCTGATGACCAGGTGGCGAATCGCATCTCTGCATGTCTGGCAGACATATCAGTGTGGATGACGGATCACCACCTCAAGCTGAACCTCAGCAAGACGGAGCTCCTCTTCCTCCCGGGGAAGGACTGCCCGTTCCATGATCTCGCCATCACGGTTGACAACTCCATTGTGTCCTCCTCCCAGAGCGCTAAGAACCTTGGCGTGATCCTGGACAACACCCTGACGTTCTCAACTAACATCAAGGCGGTGTCCCGTTCCTGTAGGTTCATGCTCTACAACATCCGCAGAGTACGACCCTGCCTCACACAGGAAGCGGCGCAGGTCCTAATCCAGGCACTTGTCATCTCCCGTCTTGATTACTGCAACTCGCTGTTGGCTGGGCTCCCTGCCTGTGCCATTAAACCCCTACAACTCATCCAGAACGCCGCAGCCCGTCTGGTGTTCAACCTTCCCAAGTTCTCTGACACCCCCTCGCTCCTCCGGGCACGTCACCCCGCTCCTCCGCTCTCTCCACTGGCTTCCAGTTGAAGCTCGCATCCGCTACAAGACCATGGTGCTCGCCTACGGAGCTGTGAGGGGAACGGCACCTCAGTACCTCCAGGCTCTGATCAGGCCCTACACCCAAACAAGGGCACTGCGTTCATCCACCTCTGGCCTGCTCGCCTCCCTACCACTGAGGAAGTACAGTTCCCGCTCAGCCCAGTCAAAACTGTTCGCTGCTCTGGCCCCCCAATGGTGGAACAAACTCCTCACGACGCCAGGACAGCGGAGTCAATCACCACCTTCCGGAGACACCTGAAACCCCACCTCTTCAAGGAATACCTAGGATAGGGTAAGTAAGGGTAAGTAATCCTTCTCACCCCCCCCCAACAAGATTTAGATGCAAGTGGCTGTTCCACTGGTTGTCATAAGGTGTATGCACCAATTTGTAAGTCGCTCTGGATAAGAGCGTCTGCTAAATGACTTAAATGTAATGTAAATGTTTTGAGTGAGGATGGTTGAGGGGCAACGCTGATACATCCACTGCTTGTTTTGAGTGAGGATGGTTGAGGGGCAACGCTGATACATCCACTGTTTGGAGTGAGGATGGTTGAGGGGCAACGCTGATACATCCACTGCTTGTTTTGAGTGAGGATGGTTGAGGGGCAACGCTGATACATCCACTGTTTTGAGTGAGGATGGTTGAGGGGCAACGCTGTTCCACATCCACTGCTTGTTTTGGAGTGAGGATGGTTGAGGGGCAACGCTGATACATCCACTGCTTGTTTTGAGTGAGGATGGTTGAGGGGCAACGCTGATACATCCACTGTTTTGAGTGAGGATGGTTGAGGGGCAACGCTGATACATCCACTGCTTGTTTTGAGTGAGGATGGTTGAGGGGCAACGCTGATACATCCACTGTTTGGAGTGAGGATGGTTGAGGGGCAACGCTGATACATCCACTGCTTGTTTTGAGTGAGGATGGTTGAGGGGCAACGCTGATACATCCACTGTTTGGAGTGAGGATGGTTGAGGGGCAACGCTGTTACATCCACTGCTTGTTTTGAGTGAGGATGGTTGAGGGGCAACGCTGATACATCCACTGCTTGTTTTGAGTGAGGATGGTTGAGGGGCAACGCTGATACATCCACTGTTTTGAGTGAGGATGGTTGAGGGGCAACGCTGTTACATCCACTGCTTGTTTTGGAGTGAGGATGGTTGAGGGGCAACGCTGATACATCCACTGTTTGGAGTGAGGATGGTTGAGGGGCAACGCTGATACATCCACTGCTTGTTTTGAGTGAGGATGGTTGAGGGGCAGCGCTGTTACATCCACTGTTTTGAGTGAGGATGGTTGAGGGGCAACTCTGATACATCCACTGCTTGTTTTGAGTGAGGATGGTTGAGGGGATGGTTGAACGCTGTTACATCCACTGCTTGTTTTGATCCACTGTGAGGATGGTTGAGGGGCAGCGCTGTTACATCCACTGCTTGTTTCAGTGAGGATGGTTGAGGGGCAGCGCTGTTACATCCACTGCTTGTTTTGAGTGAGGATGGTTGAGGGGCAGCGCTGTTACATCCACTGCTTGTTTTGAGTGAGGATGGTTGAGGGGCAGCGCTGTTACATCCACTGCTTGTTTTGAGTGAGGATGGTTGAGGGGCAACGCTGATACATCCACTGCTTGTTTTGAGTGAGGATGGTTGAGGGGCAACGCTGTTTTGATACATCCACTGCTTGTTTTGAGTGAGGATGGTTGAGGGGCAACGCTGATACATCCACTGTTTTGAGTGAGGATGGTTGAGGGGCAACGCTGATACATCCACTGCTTGTTTTGAGTGAGGATGGTTGAGGGGCAACGCTGATACATCCACTGTTTGGAGTGAGGATGGTTGAGGGGCAACGCTGATACATCCACTGCTTGTTTTGAGTGAGGATGGTTGAGGGGCAGCGCTGTTACATCCACTGTTTTGAGTGAGGATGGTTGAGGGGCAACTCTGATACATCCACTGCTTGTTTTGAGTGAGGATGGTTGAGGGGCAACGCTGTTACATCCACTGCTTGTTTTGAGTGAGGATGGTTGAGGGGATGGTTGAGGGGCAGCGCTGTTACATCCACTGCTTGTTTTGAGTGAGGATGGTTGAGGGGCAGCGCTGTTACATCCACTGCTTGTTTTGAGTGAGGATGGTTGAGGGGCAGCGCTGTTACATCCACTGCTTGTTTTGAGAGGATGGTTGAGGGGCAGCGAGTGAGGATGGTTGAGGGGCAGCGCTGTTACATCCACTGCTTGTTTTGAGTGAGGATGGTTGAGGGGCAACGCTGATACATCCACTGTTTGGAGTGAGGATGGTTGAGGGGCAGCGCTGTTACATCCACTGCTTGTTTTGAGTGAGGATGGTTGAGGGGCAACGCTGTTACATCCACTGCTTGTTTTGAGTGAGGATGGTTGAGGGGCAGCGCTGTTACATCCACTGCTTGTTTTGAGTGAGGATGGTTGAGGGGCAGCTGCATCCACTGTTACATCCACTGCTTGTTTTGAGGATGGTTGAGGGGCATGGTTGAGGAGGGGCAGCGCTGTTACATCCACTGCTTGTTTTGAGTGAGGATGGTTGAGGGCAACGCTGATACATCCACTGCTTGTTTTGAGTGAGGATGGTTGAGGGGCAACGCTGTTACATCCACTGCTTGTTTTGAGTGAGGATGGTTGAGGGGCAACGCTGTTACATCCACTGCTTGTTTTGAGTGAGGATGGTTGAGGGGCAGCGCTGTTACATCCACTGTTTGTTTTGATCACTGTTTCCACTGTTTTTTGAGTGAGGATGGTTGAGGGGCAACGCTGTTACATCCACTGTTTGTTTTGAGTGAGGATGGTTGAGGGGCAACGCTGTTACATCCACTGCTTGTTTTGAGTGAGGATGGTTGAGGGGCAGCGCTGTTACATCCACTGCTTGTTTTGAGTGAGGATGGTTGAGGGGCAGCGCTGTTACATCCACTGCTTGTTTTGAGTGAGGATGGTTGAGGGGCAACGCTGATACATCCACTGCTTGTTTTTTGAGTGAGGATGGTTGAGGGGCAGATGGTTGAGGGGATGGTTGAGGGGCAGCGCTCCACTGTTACATGTTACCCACTGCTTGTTTTGGAGTGAGGATGGTTGAGGGGCAGGGGCAGCGCTGTTACATCCACTGCTTGTTTTGAGTGAGGATGGTTGAGGGGCAGCGCTGTTACATCCACTGCTTGTTTTGAGTGAGGATGGTTGAGGGGCAACGCTGATACATCCACTGCTTGTTTTGAGTGAGGATGGTTGAGGGGCAACATCCACTGCTTGTTTTGACATCCCACTGCTTGTTTTGAGTGAGGATGGTTGAGGGGCAACGCTGCTGTTTGGACATCCACTGCTTGTTTTGAGTGAGGATGGTTGAGGGGCAGCGCTGTTACATCCACTGCTTGTTTTGAGTGAGGATGGTTGAGGGGCAGCGCTGTTACATCCACTGCTTGTTTTGAGTGAGGATGGTTGAGGGGCAACGCTGTTACATCCACTGCTTGTTTTGAGTGAGGATGGTTGAGGGGCAGCGCTGGTTGTTTTGAGGAGGATGGTTGAGGGGCAGCGCTGTTACATCCACTGCTTGTTTTGGTTGAGTGAGGATGGTTGAGGGGCAGCGCTGTTACATCCACTGCTTGTTTTGAGTGAGTGAGGATGGTTGAGGGGCAACGCTGTTACATCCACTGCTTGTTTTGAGTGAGGATGGTTGAGGGGCAGCGCTGTTACATCCACTGCTTGTTTTGAGTGAGGATGGTTGAGGGGCAGCGCTGTTACATCCACTGCTTGTTTTGAGTGAGGATGGTTGAGGGGCAACGCTGTTACATCCACTGCTTGTTTTGAGTGAGGATGGTTGAGGGGCAGCGCTGCGCTGTTTTGGACATGTTACATCCACTGCTTGTTTTGAGTGGTTGAGGGGCATGGTTGTTTTGAGGAGGATGGTTGAGGGGCAACGCTGCCACTGCTTGTTTTGAGTGAGGATGGTTGAGGGCATCCACTGCTTGTTTTGAGTGAGGATGGTTGAGGGGCAGCGCTGTTACATCCACTGCTTGTTTTGAGTGAGGATGGTTGAGGGGCAACGCTGTTACATCCACTGCTTGTTTTGAGTGAGGATGGTTGAGGGGCATCCATCCACTGCTTGTTTTGAGTGAGGATGGTTGAGGGGCAGCGCTGATACATCCACTGCTTGTTTTGTGAGGATGGTTGAGGGGCAGCGCTGTTACATCCACTGCTTGTTTTGAGTGAGGATGGTTGAGGGGCAGCGCTGTTACATCCACTGCTTGTTTTGGAGTGAGGATGGTTGAGGGGCAACGCTGCCACTGCTGTGGTACATCCACTGCTTGTTTTGAGTGAGGATGGTTGAGGGGCAGCGCTGTTACATCCACTGCTTGTTTTGAGTGAGGATGGTTGAGGGGCAGCGCTGTTACATCCACTGCTTGTTTTGAGTGAGGATGGTTGAGGGGCAGCGCTGTTACATCCACTGCTTGTTTTGAGTGAGGATGGTTGAGGGGCAGCGCTGTTACATCCACTGCTTGTTTTGAGGATGGTTGAGGATGGTTGAGGGGTTGAGGGGCAGCGCTGTTACATCCACTGCTTGTTTTGAGTGAGGATGGTTGAGGGGCAACGCTGTTACATCCACTGCTTGTTTTGAGGATGGTTGAGGGGCATGGTTGTTTTGAGGGGATGGTTGAGGGGCAACGCTGTTACATCCACTGCTTGTTTTGAGTGAGGATGGTTGAGGGGCAACGCTGATACATCCACTGCTTGTTTTGAGGGGCAGCGCTGAGGATGGTTGAGGGGCAACGCTGTTACATCCACTGCTTGTTTTGAGTGAGGATGGTTGAGGGGCAGCGCTGTTACATCCACTGCTTGTTTTGAGTGAGGATGGTTGAGGGGCAGGGGCGCTGTTACATCCACTGCTTGTTTTGAGGATGGTTGAGGATGGTTGGCAGCGCTGTTACATCCACTGCTTGTTTTGAGTGAGGATGGTTGAGGGGCAACGCTGTTACATCCACTGCTTGTTTTGAGTGAGGATGGTTGAGGGGCAACGCTGAGTACATCCACTGCTTGTTTTGAGTGAGGATGGTTGAGGGGCATGGTTGTTTTGAGGGGATGGTTGAGGGGCAGCTGTTACATCCACTGTTAGGATGGTTGAGGGGCATCCCACTGCTTGTTTTGAGTGAGGATGGTTGAGGGGCAACGCTGTTACATCCACTGCTTGTTTTGAGTGAGGATGGTTGAGGGGCAGGGGCGCTGTTACATCCACTGCTTGTTTTGAGTGAGGATGGTTGAGGGGCAACGCTGTTACATCCACTGCTTGTGGTTGAGGGGCAGCGCTGACATCCACTGTTGTTTTGAGGATGGTTGAGGGGCAACGCTGATGGTTGACATCCATCCACTGCTTGTTTTGGTTGAGGGGCAACGCTGAGGATGGTTGAGGGGCAACGCTGTTACATCCACTGCTTGTTTTGGAGTGGTTGAGGGGCATGGTTGAGGGCAGCGCTGTTACATCCACTGCTTGTTTTGAGTGAGGATGGTTGAGGGGCAACGCTGATACATCCACTGCTTGTTTTGAGTGAGGATGGTTGAGGGGCACATCCACTGCTGTTTTGGATCCACTGCTTGTTTTGAGTGAGGATGGTTGAGGGGCAACGCTGTTACATCCACTGCTTGTTTTGAGTGAGGATGGTTGAGGGGCAGCGCTGCATCCACTGTTTTGAGTGAGGATGGTTGAGGGGCAGCGCTGTTACATCCACTGCTTGTTTGTTTGGAGTGAGGATGGTTGAGGGGCAACGCTGTTACATCCACTGCTTGTTTTGAGTGAGGATGGTTGAGGGGCAACGCTGTTACATCCTGCTTGTTTTGCAGCGCTGATACATCCACTGCTTGTTTTGAGTGAGGATGGTTGAGGGGCAGCGCTGTTACATCCACTGCTTGTTTTGAGTGAGGATGGTTGAGGGCAGCGCTCCACTGTTTTGACATCCACTGCTTCCACTGTTTTGAGTGAGGATGGTTGAGGGGCAGCGCTGTTACATCCACTGCAACGCTGTTCCACATCCACTGCTTGTTTGGAGTGAGGATGGTTGAGGGGCAACGCTGTTACATCCACTGTTTGTTGGTTGAGGGGCAACGCTGAGGATGAGTGGTTGAGGGGCAACGCTGATACATCCACTGTTTGTTTTGAGTGAGGATGGTTGAGGGGCAGCGCTGTTACATCCACTGCTTGTTTTGAGTGAGGATGGTTGAGGGGCAGCGCTGTTACATCCACTGCTTGTTTTGAGTGAGGATGGTTGAGGGGCAGCGCTGTTACATCCACTGCTTGTTTTGAGTGAGATGGTTGAGGGGCAACGCTGATACATCCACTGTTTTTTGTTTTGAGGGGCAGTGAGGATGGTTGAGGGGCAACGCTGTTACATCCACTGCTTGTTTTGAGTGAGGATGGTTGAGGGGCAGCGCTGTTACATCCACTGCTTGTTTGGAGTGAGGATGGTTGAGGGGCAGCGCTGTTACATCCACTGCTTGTTTGGAGTGAGGATGGTTGAGGGGCAACGCTGTTACATCCACTGTTTGTTTTGAGTGAGGATGGTTGAGGGGCAACGCTGATAGGATGGTTGAGGGGCATCCACTGTTTGTTTTGAGTGAGGATGGTTGAGGGGCAGCGCTGTTACATCCACTGCTTGTTTTGAGTGAGGATGGTTGAGGGGCAGCGCTGTTACATCCACTGCTTGTTTTGAGTGAGGATGGTTGAGGGGCAGCTCACAGGGAACTGCAGGGGGGTCTTTGATGGTTGGTGGCCTGGCGGTTGGGAGCTTGGGCCGGTGGCCGAAGGGTCGTTGGTTCTGGGCCCTGATTTGACTTTCAACGTGGGCGTAGTGCTTGACCTTTGTTGCTCTGCATAGCATAAGCATCACTCAGTGAGGTGTGAAAGATAACTATTTAAAGTGAAGTGGCGATGCCTAACAGAACACACTAGAACAACATTATGATTCTTATCCTTTTAGAAATGTCTGTAGTTTGTTAAACAGAGCAAATAAAAGATAAGAATGAGACCATACCTGTCACAGACCAGAGAAAGACCACCAACACACTTCCTGCTGTTCTCAAGGACATTGTTGCATCTCCCACCCTGCAGTCTTAGAAACATAAACAACAACTCACTCTATAGCTGGTGAATAACTCCACCTGATACATTGAAGTAGAAACTGTAAATGGGGTACAGGGCCTCATTACTGAAAGTGAACCAGGCTCATATTGTATTGTGTTGTATTGTGCTAAATGGTTGTCTATGTGAAAACTGTCTGTCTGTAAGTCTATTCCACTATGGATGTAATGTGCTATATGGTTGTCTATGTTAATACTGTCTGTCTGTAAGTCTACTGCACTATGTATGTAATGTGCTAAATGGTTGTCTTTGTTAATACTGTCTGTATGTAAGTCTATTCCACTATGTATGTAATGTGCTATATGGTTGTCTATGTGAATACTGTCTGTCTGTAAGTCTATTCCACTATGTATGTAATGTGCTATATGGTTGTCTATGTGAATACTGTCTGTCTGTAAGTCTATTCCACTATGTATGTAATGTGCTAAATGGTTGTCTATGTGAATACTGTCTGTCTGTAAGTCTATTCCACTATGTATGTAATGTGCTATATGGTTGTCTATGTGAATACTGTCTGTCTGTAAGTCTATTCCACTATGTATGTAATGTGCTATATGGTGAGGGGCAACGCTGTCTATGTGAATACTGTCTGTCTGTAAGTCTATTCCACTATGTATGTAATGTGCTATATGGTTGTCTATGTGAATACTGTCTGTCTGTAAGTCTATTCCACTATGTATGTAATGTGCTATATGGTTGTCTATGTGAATACTGTCTGTCTGTAAGTCTATTCCACTATGTATGTAATGTGCTATATGGTTGTCTATGTGAATACTGTCTGTCTGTAAGTCTATTCCACTATGTATGTAATGTGCTATATGGTTGTCTATGTGAATACTGTCTGTCTGTAAGTCTATTCCACTATGTATGTAATGTGCTATATGGTTGTCTATGTGAATACTGTCTGTCTGTAAGTCTATTCCACTATGTATGTAATGTGCTATATGGTTGTCTATGTGAATACTGTCTGTCTGTAAGTCTATTCCACTATGTATGTAATGTGCTATATGGTTGTCTATGTGAATACTGTCTGTCTGTAAGTCTATTCCACTATGTATGTAATGTGCTATATGGTTGTCTATGTGAATACTGTCTGTCTGTAAGTCTATTCCACTATGTATGTAATGTGCTATATGGTTGTCTATGTGAATACTGTCTGTCTGTAAGTCTATTCCACTATGTATGTAATGTGCTATATGGTTGTCTATGTGAATACTGTCTGTCTGTAAGTCTATTCCACTATGTATGTAATGTGCTATATGGTTGTCTATGTGAATACTGTCTGTCTGTAAGTCTATTCCACTATGTATGTAATGTGTCTGTATATGGTTGTCTATGTGAATACTGTCTGTCTGTAAGTCTATTCCACTATGTATGTAATGTGATATATGGTTGTCTATGTGAATACTGTCTGTCTGTAAGTCTATTCCACTATGTATGTAATGTGATATATGGTTGTCTATGTGAATACTGTCTGTCTGTAAGTCTATTCCACTATGGATGTATTGTGCTATATGGTTGTCTATGTGAATACTGTCTGTCTGTAAGTCTATTCCACTATGGATGTAATGTGCTATATGGTTGTCTATGTGAATACTGTCTGTCTGTAAGTCTATTCCACTATGTATGTAATGTGATATATGGTTGTCTATGTGAATACTGTCTGTCTGTAAGTCTATTCCACTATGTATGTAATGTGATATATGGTTGTCTATGTGAATACTGTCTGTCTGTAAGTCTATTCCACTATGTATGTAATGTGATATATGGTTGTCTATGTGAATACTGTCTGTCTGTAAGTCTATTCCACTATGTATGTAATGTGATATATGGTTGTCTATGTGAATACTGTCTGTCTGTAAGTCTATTCCACTATGTATGTAATGTGCTATATGGTTGTCTATGTGAATACTGTCTGTCTGTAAGTCTATTCCACTATGTATGTAATGTGCTATATGGTTGTCTATGTGAATACTGTCTGTCTGTAAGTCTATTCCACTATGTATGTAATGTGCTATATGGTTGTCTATGTGAATACTGTCTGTCTGTAAGTCTATTCCACTATGTATGTAATGTGCTATATGGTTGTCTATGTGAATACTGTCTGTCTGTAAGTCTATTCCACTATGTATGTAATGTGCTATATGGTTGTCTATGTGAATACTGTCTGTCTGTAAGTCTATTCCACTATGTATGTAATGTGCTATATGGTTGTCTATGTGAATACTGTCTGTCTGTAAGTCTATTCCACTATGTATGTAATGTGCTATATGGTTGTCTATGTGAATACTGTCTGTCTGTAAGTCTATTCCACTATGTATGTAATGTGCTATATGGTTGTCTATGTGAATACTGTCTGTCTGTAAGTCTATTCCACTATGTATGTAATGTGCTATATGGTTGTCTATGTGAATACTGTCTGTCTGTAAGTCTATTCCACTATGTATGTAATGTGCTATATGGTTGTCTATGTGAATACTGTCTGTCTGTAAGTCTATTCCACTATGTATGTAATGTGCTATATGGTTGTCTATGTGAATACTGTCTGTCTGTAAGTCTATTCCACTATGTATGTAATGTGCTATATGGTTGTCTATGTGAATACTGTCTGTCTGTAAGTCTATTCCACTATGTATGTAATGTGCTATATGGTTGTCTATGTGAATACTGTCTGTCTGTAAGTCTATTCCACTATGTATGTAATGTGCTATATGGTTGTCTATGTGAATACTGTCTGTCTGTAAGTCTATTCCACTATGTATGTAATGTGCTATATGGTTGTCTATGTGAATACTGTCTGTCTGTAAGTCTATTCCACTATGTATGTAATGTGCTATATGGTTGTCTATGTGAATACTGTCTGTCTGTAAGTCTATTCCACTATGTATGTAATGTGCTATATGGTTGTCTATGTGAATACTGTCTGTCTGTAAGTCTATTCCACTATGTATGTAATGTGCTATATGGTTGTCTATGTGAATACTGTCTGTCTGTAAGTCTATTCCACTATGTATGTAATGTGCTATATGGTTGTCTATGTGAATACTGTCTGTCTGTAAGTCTATTCCACTATGTATGTAATGTGCTATATGGTTGTCTATGTGAATACTGTCTGTCTGTAAGTCTATTCCACTATGTATGTAATGTGCTATATGGTTGTCTATGTGAATACTGTCTGTCTGTAAGTCTATTCCACTATGTATGTAATGTGCTATATGGTTGTCTATGTGAATACTGTCTGTCTGTAAGTCTATTCCACTATGTATGTAATGTGCTATATGGTTGTCTATGTGAATACTGTCTGTCTGTAAGTCTATTCCACTATGTATGTAATGTGCTATATGGTTGTCTATGTGAATACTGTCTGTCTGTAAGTCTATTCCACTATGTATGTAATGTGCTATATGGTTGTCTATGTGAATACTGTCTGTCTGTAAGTCTATTCCACTATGTATGTAATGTGCTATATGGTTGTCTATGTGAATACTGTCTGTCTGTAAGTCTATTCCACTATGTATGTAATGTGCTATATGGTTGTCTATGTGAATACTGTCTGTCTGTAAGTCTATTCCACTATGTATGTAATGTGCTATATGGTTGTCTATGTGAATACTGTCTGTCTGTAAGTCTATTCCACTATGTATGTAATGTGCTATATGGTTGTCTATGTGAATACTGTCTGTCTGTAAGTCTATTCCACTATGTATGTAATGTGCTATATGGTTGTCTATGTGAATACTGTCTGTCTGTAAGTCTATTCCACTATGTATGTAATGTGCTATATGGTTGTCTATGTGAATACTGTCTGTCTGTAAGTCTATTCCACTATGTATGTAATGTGCTATATGGTTGTCTATGTGAATACTGTCTGTCTGTAAGTCTATTCCACTATGTATGTAATGTGCTATATGGTTGTCTATGTGAATACTGTCTGTCTGTAAGTCTATTCCAAGTCTATGTATGTAATGTGCTATATGGTTGTCTATGTGAATACTGTCTGTCTGTAAGTCTATTCCACTATGGATGTAATGTGTGTGACGTGTTGCATGTCTGTCTACTTAATCTGACATGCTGTAGGATGCAAAAATAAATTCCTAATGTATGCAATAGTTGTCATCACCATCATCATTATAAACAACAACAACAACTACTTATTGAACAGGTCTGTATTACTGTAAACACATATTTCTACATTGATTGTTCTGAAGCTGTTTTATTCTCAGAACCCAAATATAGGAGGATAAATGTTCAATCCTCTACAGTCCATCAAGCTGTACAGCAGCCTAAAGACTGACCACCAGGTTCAATGACAGCTCCTATCCTCAAGCTGTGAGGCTAAACAGCAAGTGACACACACACACACACTTTGTAGGGAAGGCCCATAAGGCCCAGGGAGTTTAACAAAGTCTAGAGAGCTGGTAATTATGGATGCAGAAAAGTTAACACAAATCCTACTGCTTCATTCACAGATGCACACTGAGCAGAGATTCAAATGTTTGTTTTGCATGTCTATTTTACCCTGGTTAATCATCTCATCACTATGTAGATCAACACTCCTACACTGAGACACTTTATGAATACTGGCCCTAATGTAACAACCAAAACACAGCTCAAAACATAAGTCAAATGATACATTACCCTCAAGAATATGACAAATGACTAAAAACAAATAACCCAACACTATTTTTCAAGATATTGTCTAGAGTAGTTACACAGTGAAGTGAAAGGGAGAGGTCCCGTACAGTGAGTCAACTGACTTTTAGTGAG
Source organism: Oncorhynchus keta (assembly GCF_023373465.1). Classification (NCBI taxonomy): domain Eukaryota; kingdom Metazoa; phylum Chordata; class Actinopteri; order Salmoniformes; family Salmonidae; genus Oncorhynchus; species Oncorhynchus keta. The sequence continues at coordinate 399,255 of NW_026291019.1, read as the reverse complement.
TGGGAACTGCTAGTAAGTGTCAATTCTGTGGTTGATACATATTTATATAGTCAGGACACAAGTAGCTGATGCAGAACAGTCCTTTCCTTCCTCTTTAAGACATTAACATGCATTATAATCAGAACAGCATGTCAGAAGGGAGGTTACTGTATTATAGTGGACCCTACATTTTTAAAATGGACAAAATGTCCCTCATTTCCACTTTTATATAAATACAGAACCATGTTAACAATATGTTGACTATTCTATATGGAATGTGTATAATATCTTAGAATGTGTTGTCTTGTCCCTCTTGAGTTCTACATGGAACAGGTCAAAGTTCCATTTACATTTGGTCAGTTCCATGATGTCATTCATTCTATTCTACAAACACATTCAATTTACCCTCCTCATCAGCTGCATCAACGTGGTACTGAAGGTTCCAGTGTTCTAGACTAGAGCTCCTCCTACTGGCATCTCAACATTACTGCACCATCCCAATAATAATGTCATCCATAATGTTGGGGTAATAACAACATTACAAACCGACAATACAGCAGATAGAATGGTGAAACAACACTGGCTACTTGATAAAGTCACGTTTAAGCAAACAAACACTGATGTCTGTAGTAGTACATGTCACTATCATATTATGTTACACTGTTGACCCTTGTGTACAGTACTGCTAGTAGCATTAGTTAGCAGAGGAATCAGTATCATCACCATAGTCTGCTGTATTGACTGCTGCTGTCCATATACTGTATAGTCTAATGTAGCCTGTTATCCATATATAGTCTAATGTTGGATTAGATGGCCAGACTGAATTTACGAACGCACCCCAAATTGTTACTTGCGTAGTGGAGTCTTTTGTTAAGACATGTAGGTTGCTAGGTAACCAATGAACCATAATCCCAACTCATGACTTTACAACCCTGCATGAATCAGCAGGTAGCTAACCAACCAGGTCCAATGTTAGCTAGCTAACATTCGGCTATAGCTGGCCAAGCAAATGTATCTGAGATACAAGTAATAAGATCATACAGTTAGCTAGCCCACCATAATTTGCAAATAAATTCATTAAAAATCCTACAATGTGATTTTCTGGAAATGTTCTCTCATTTTGTCTGTCATAGTTGAAGTGTACCTATGATGAAAATTACAGGCCTCTCATCTTTTAAGTGGGAGAACTTGCACAATTGCTGGCTGACTAAATACTCTTTTGCCCGACTGTATAGTCTAATATAGGATGTTGTTCATATACTATTATGTGAATATAAAGTGCTAATTAAGTACATACAGTATAATGTCCATAGAAAGAACTCTGATATGGTTCAGGCTGTAGAGGTCTATGGATGACAGGAAGGTGATGCTGGCAGTACATAGAAACAAGAAGTAGCCTACTGTAAGTGTGAATTCTGTGGTTGACACATTTTAATAGTAGCCCAGTCAAGGCGTTAAGACATTAACATGCATAAACAACATGTCAAAAAATAATTGCCTTTGAGAAGTGGGCCATACAGGCAAAATGTGACCAAATCCCATCACTCCTCATCAGCTGCTACTGAAGGTTCCAGTGTTGCAGGTGCCGTGCTCTACCAACTAAGTTACAGGGGGACCATACTCTGCATAGTCTAATGTTTCACAATGTGTCTCATGTTAATACTACTCCTAAACACAACCCACATACACACAAAAAACATGCACACAAATAAACTTAACACATCAACATAGTCCAGGGCCGGTATTCAGAAAGTATCAGAGTAGGAGTGCTGTTCTAGGATCAGTTTTGCCTTTTAGATCATAATTGTTTGGATGAGGTGAACCTGATCCTAGATCAGCACTCCTATTCTGATACACTATAAATACTGGCCCTGATGTAACAACCAAAACACAGCTCAAAACATCACAAAAATTAAACGATACAGTAAGTCTTACCCTCAAATATATGATATATTACAAGAAAAACATGACAAACAATATTTCAAGATATTGTCAAGAGTACTTACAGAGTGAAGGGGAAGGTCTTGTACAGTGAGTCAACTTACTATCGCTGTGTGGAAACAAGAAGTAGTCTACTGTAAGTGTTAGTAGAAGTAGGTGTAGCCTAAGTGTGAGTTCTGTGGTTGATACATTTTAAAAGTAGCCTAGTCAGGGTGTTAACATGTGTAAACAGCATGTCACAAAAGCGATGTTACTGTTTCTAAATAGAAAATGGACAAAAGTCAGCATATTTGCATTTCTTTCTTTGAGGAGTGGACCTACATTTATTAAGAGACCCATCATTCCTATCACTCCTCATCAGCTGCATCAATGTGCAACTGAAAGTAGACTATATAGTATGTTTGGCTCCAGTGGTCTAGAGCGCTCCCTACTGGCATCTCAACATTACTGCAGACTACAGTCTCCATGTCTCTACCAGTCTAGGAAATCCCACACCTAGTGAAACAGCAAGAACATTGTTAACATTGTGGGAGGCAACCTTTCTGCCTAGGGTGAATAATATGTCCCAATCATATCCTCATTCACTTGGTTCAATAACAAACTGGCAATAAGGGGCCTGAGAGTTCCCCATTCTCCACCCTTTCCCAAGTGTGCAAGGGCACACTTCCCATCATGGAATTGGTGTGAACATTGACTGGCTTGATTTTCCATCTTTGTTAGCTAAATCCATGCGAAAAAAGTATGCAAGTGCACTCTTCAGGAAGGGTGGAGAATTGGGATGCTGTCAGAAAGGGCTCTGGTCAGGGGCAGAGAATAAGAGATGAAGCTGAAATCTTTGCCAAGGAACAAGGAACAGGAACAGGAAACCGGATGAGGGATTCACATTTTCCAATAAGTATTTAATCAATGCTGTGGTTTTTCCATGATTGGTCCTGAATTAAAATGAATTCAAACAATCCAATCAGAGAGTGAAGTATGCAAATCTATGCCGCTCAGCCCGCCTATTTTTTTTATATCGGGACAATTTGAGAAGAAGTGAGCGGAGTCAGAGGATGCTGAGTAACGTGACCCACCTTATCGAACTCCACGGGGCTGAGTTCTCCCTGCTGCTGAGGGATGAGGGTGGCTCCAAGACCCCCAAGGAGGCTGGAGGGGGAGCAGAGGGTGCTGAGTAACGTGACCCACCTTATCGAACTCCACGGGGCTGAGTTCTCCCTGCTGCTGAGGGATGAGGGTGGCTCCAAGACCCCCAAGGAGGCTGGAGGGGGAGCAGAGGGTGCTGAGTAACGTGACCCACCTTATCGAACTCCACGGGGCTGAGTTCTCCCTGCTGCTGAGGGATGAGGGTGGCTCCAAGACCCCCAAGGAGGCTGGAGGGGGAGCAGAGGGTGCTGAGTAACGTGACCCACCTTATCGAACTCCACGGGGCTGAGTTCTCCCTGCTGCTGAGGGATGAGGGTGGCTCCAAGACCCCCAAGGAGGCTGGAGGGGGAGCAGAGGGTGCTGAGTAACGTGACCCACCTTATCGAACTCCACGGGGCTGAGTTCTCCCTGCTGCTGAGGGATGAGGGTGGCTCCAAGACCCCCAAGGAGGCTGGAGGGGGAGCAGAGGGTGCTGAGTAACGTGACCCACCTTATCGAACTCCACGGGGCTGAGTTCTCCCTGCTGCTGAGGGATGAGGGTGGCTCCAAGACCCCCAAGGAGGCTGGAGGGGGAGCAGAGGGTGCTGAGTAACGTGACCCACCTTATCGAACTCCACGGGGCTGAGTTCTCCCTGCTGCTGAGGGATGAGGGTGGCTCCAAGACCCCCAAGGAGGCTGGAGGGGGAGCAGAGGGTGCTGAGTAACGTGACCCACCTTATCGAACTCCACGGGGCTGAGTTCTCCCTGCTGCTGAGGGATGAGGGTGGCTCCAAGACCCCCAAGGAGGCTGGAGGGGGAGCAGAGGGTGCTGAGTAACGTGACCCACCTTATCGAACTCCACGGGGCTGAGTTCTCCCTGCTGCTGAGGGATGAGGGTGGCTCCAAGACCCCCAAGGAGGCTGGAGGGGGAGCAGAGGGTGCTGAGTAACGTGACCCACCTTATCGAACTCCACGGAGCTGAGTTCTCCCTGCTGCTGAGGGATGAGGGTGGCTCCAAGACCCCCAAGGAGGCTGGAGGGGGAGCAGAGGGTGCTGAGTAACGTGACCCACCTTATCGAACTCCACGGGGCTGAGTTCTCCCTGCTGCTGAGGGATGAGGGTGGCTCCAAGACCCCAAGGAGGCTGGAGGGGGAGCAGAGGGTGCTTCTTCCACTCCTTCAACTTCCTCAAACACAAAGGTCATCAACCAGAGGTGTATTCACACACACACAATCAAACCTCTTCTCAAGCACCGACAATTTCACCTCAAAGTATCAGATACTATCCTGCCCTTTTCAATTATTTTTAAACAAACTTCACCCCACAGAATCTAACACTGGCTAACAAAAAATAAAAAATAGATAGCATTGAATTCCACAGTTGATATCACTGGCACACCATTCCTACGACCAATGATACACATATTGAACTGTTTGTCTGCCTGCCTGCCAGTCTGGGATTTTTGTGTCAAATTGTGTGTGGATTGTATATGTGTGCCTTTCAAGGGTGAATGGAAAAGGGTATCATGTTCCTACACTGTATATTATTATATCACTTAGTTCAAATATATGGGTCTATATAGAGCATTTTGTCAAACTTGTTGTGTTCAGGTCTTATTGGTTCTGGGTTTGTGTTCAGTTCTTCTTGGTTTGTTGACTGTGCTTTTGAGAAAAGGGGGTTCATCCACGGGACTGGAGAAAGAAACATCCATTAAACTGAATGAGAGTCCCAAACGGCACCCTACTCCCTTTTTGCATGCACTACTTTGACCAGTAGTGAACTAAATAGGGAATAGGGTGCCATTTGGATTGCAGACAGAACAGTTCCTTAAAACCAACATCACTTCTTCATTATAGGCATGTCATAGTAATTGATCTTGAGATGTCCATTGTACAGTTTGTAGTTTCAGGAAATGCCATTTGGCCTGAAGAATACTCCTGGAACTTTAGACATTAAAACCGAAACTTTTCAAAATGTCCACTGTTACACCATAGTATGAATTCAATGAAATGTCATTTGACTTGAATAATGCTCCTTCAACCCTTGAGATAGTGAAGGAGGGAGTCATCCTCCTCATCCCTCAGTAGCAGGGAGAACTCAGCCCCGGGAGGTCGATAAGGTGGGTCACGTCAACGTCTACTCCTCCAATAAACAGCAACATATGAATGACCTTGATGCTGTCTGTGTGTGTTTTACAATGTTCTAGCGTTGACTCCATGTTGCAAATGGCAGAATATGCTCACCGGGTGGCAGCACTGGGGTGGCTGAATTTAACAGCAGCGTACTGGACATCCACATCCTATTCCTGAGGTTGAGGCATTTGGACAATGAAGTCCAGAGGCACTTCCTGGTTTTTGGAGCGCTAGAATTTAACGTTGGCATAGTCGCCCTGATGGAGAGAGAGAACAGACAACATAAATAGAACTGGGGACAGACAGCATGTAGAGTGGATGTTTCCCACAAAGCAATACAAAATATCTTACATCTGTTTGAACAGACTCACCTGTCCATTGTTGTAACGGCTGTCGTGGGAAGAAGGTGAGGACCAATGCATAGCGTGGTACATGTTCATCTTATTTAATGAAAACTGAACACTGAATAACAAAACAACAACTGAAACAGTTCTGTCTAGTGCAGCCACACAAAAGACACAATAGAAAACAGGCTACCTAAATATGGTTCTCAATCAGGGACAACGATTGACGGCTGCCTCTGATTGAGAACCATACCAGGCCAAACACAGAAATAGCAAATCATAGAAAAACTAACATAGACAACCCACCCAACTCACGTCCTGACTATACTAAAACAAAAGACGAAACAAAGGAACTAAGGTCAGAACATGACAGTTGTCTACCGTGTCTCTTGTGTCAGAGATGGATAAGGGGAACTAACTATTTTGTAAACAAATGAATTAATATATGAATAAATGTTTGTTAATACAGTGGAATAATTTTTTGAAAGATGCTTTTTCACTTCACAACATAACCACATGAAGCCAGAGAGACAGAATATGTGAACCAGAACAACCACTATGACTCCAACAGCTGATAACTAATGTTTGTGTCACGACCTGATCTGTTTCACCTGTTCCTGTGATTGTCTCCACCCCTCTAGGTGTCGCTTATTTTCCCCAGTGTATTTATCCCTGTGTTTCCTGTCTCTCTGTGCCAGTTTGTCTTGTATGTTTAAGTCAAGTCAACCAGTGTTTTTTTCCCGTACTCCTTTTGCTACTCTCCTTTTTCTAGTCCTCCCGGTTTTGACCCTTGCCTGTTCTCTGGACTCTGTACCCGCCTGCCTGACCATTCTGCCTGCCTTGACCACGAGCCTGTCTGCCACTCTGTACCTCCTGGACTCTGATCTGGTTCTGACCTTTGAGCCTGTCCACGACCATTCTCTTGCCTTGACCTCGAGCCTGTCTGCCACTCTGTACCTCCTGGACTCTGATCTGGTTTTGACCTTTGAGCCTGTCCACGACCATTCTCTTGCCGACCCCTTTGGATTAATAAACATCTTAAACTCCAACCATCTGTCTCCTGTTTCTGCATCTGGGTCTCGCCTTGTGTCATGATCGTTTGTTTGCCTAACAGACACAGTAAAACAGAAGATATGAGTACATGTTATTATAAACTGAAAATTAATATATGGCAACACAGGACAATAATAGCACTCATTCTATATGACATCACATTCTCACTGAACAATTCTCTGACTACTAGTTTGACAACATTTTGGACTGTTATTTTGGACTCATCCAGAACGCCGCAGCCCGTCTGGTGTTCAACCTTCCCAAGTTCTCTCACGTCACCCCGCTCCTCCGCTCTCTCCACTGGCTTCCAGAGCTGTGAGGGGAACGGCACCTCAGTACCTCCAGGCTCTGATCAGGCCCTACACCCAAACAAGGGCACTGCGTTCATCCACCTCTGGCCTGCTCGCCTCCCTACCACTGAGGAAGTACAGTTCCCGCTCAGCCCAGTCAAAACTGTTTGCTGCTCTGGCCCCGATGGTGGAACAAACTCCCTCACGACGCCAGGACAGCGGAGTCAATCACCACCTTCCGGAGACACCTGAAACCCCACCTCTTTAAGGAATACCTAGGATAGGATAAAGTAATCCTTCTCACCCCCCTTAAAAGATTTAGATGTAATGTAATGTAAATGTATGTTAGCATAATGGGCCTTCAGCGGGCGTCGCGCTTGAGGGACCTGTTGGAGTCCTCGGCAGATTATGTCGGTATTCCAGTTGTAGGGGATCTACGGGGTTCCATGCCCCGTACCGGCTGTAGAAGGGGTCCGGATATTGTAGCTCAGGAGTATGCTTCGGTGGTAGCACAGTAGCCCTGGCCGGGCTAGCTTCAAGCTAATTGGTGCTTGCTCTGGGATAGAAACGCTAGCCAGGAGTAGCCATCCGGGATTGTGGTTAGCTAGTTGTGAAGATCCGGATGAAAATGTTCAGTTTGCGGTAGGAATCCAGGGATAAAATAATAGGTTCGTTATGCTCTGGTTAGAGTCACGTTGTTCGAACTGGCGAGAGCTTTCCGAGTTGAAGGTTAGCTGAAGACCGCTGGCAATGGTTTGCTGACTGATAGCTGGTAGTTAGCTGGCTAGCTTCAGTTGAGTGATTCCAGATCCAAAGTAAATATAAATACTTTAGAAAAAAAAAGCAGATCCACGCCACATTGGGTGAGGCAGGATGCAGGAGAGTATTTAGATGTTGAGGTTTAGCAAAATATTTTAAAAGATATGCGAAGAAAAAGATGTAAAACGATATATACAAGGGACACGACAGGACAAAGACGTCTAACTGAGTCCAGAGAGACAGAGGATGAGAACCAGAAAAAACACTATGATTCCTACAGCTGCATTCAGAACTTTTTTTTTTTTTTTTCTCAGGCGAGAACTGAGGTATGTTTCCTTAAAAGATCAAATGGACGATATGGGGCGGCAGCGTAGCCTAGTGGTTAGAGCGTTGGACTAGTAACCGGAAGGTTGCAAGTTCAAACCCCGAGCTGACAAGGTACAAATCTGTCGTTCTGCCCCTGAACAGGCAGTTAACCCACTGTTCCTAGTTCATCATTGCAAATAAGAATTTGTTCTTAACTGACTTGCCTAGTTAAATAAAGGTAAAATAAATAAATGTCTTATAATGTAAAAACAAACATAATTCAGAATATCAACAATACAATAACTTTACCTGCTACAATGATCATCTGAGCTGTAGATCCTCTTCCATTCTGGGCCTCACAGTAGTATTCTCCTCTGTCCTCAGAGATGATGTTAGTGATGTAACGCCAGGGTAGTGGGTTCGATTCCCGGGACCACCCATACGTAGAATGTATGCACACATGACTGTAAGTCGCTTTGGATAAAAGCGTCTGCTAAATGGCATATATTATTATATTATTATGCTGTAACTCTGTCCTGATGCTTTTGGTGAGGTTACGTTCTTCTTGTACCAGGTGTATTTGTCCACAGGTGGGTTGAACTGCCCTCCACTATTTCACCAGAGGGACTGACTGATACTGAGGTTTTCCTTGGACCATCTGGTGTTGAAGATGACAGAACAAATAACAAGTCATATAACATGTAAGGAACCAATAAATTATGTAAATTAGTAGAGATTAGTATATTACACTGACATGTAGAACCATGTATTACAGAGATGATGTAAATTAGTAGAGATTAGTATATTACACTGACATGTAGAACCATGTATTACAGAGATGATGTAAATTAGTATAGATTAGTATATTACACTGACATGTAGAACCATGTATTACAGATATGATGTAAATTAGTAGAGATTAGTATATTACACTGACATGTAGAACCATGTATTACAGAGATTATGTAAATTAGTAGAGATTAGTATATTACACTGACATGTAGAACCATGTATTACAGAGATGATGTAAATTAGTATAGATTAGTATATTACACTGACATGTAGAACCATGTATTACAGAGATGATGTAAATTAGTAGAGATTAGTATATTACACTGACATGTAGAACCATGTATTACAGAGATGATATCAATGACTTTCACTGTAGATATATCAACACTCCATGTACTCACATCTGACAGTGAGAGTCTCTTCTGGAGAGAGGATTCTCTCAACGCCTTCTACAGCACAGGAGTAGTTCCCTGCATCCTCACTGCTGACCGGGTATAAGATCTGGCTGTTAGGCTTTTTCCACAACATTATTCACCAGCTTAAGAAGCTATACTTCAATGTATCAGGTGGAGTTATTCACCAGCTATAGAGTGAGTTGTTGTTTATGTGTCTAAGACTGCAGGGTGGGAGATGCAACAATGTCCTTGAGAACAGCAGGAAGTGTGTTGGTGGTCTTTCTCTGGTCTGTAGCAGGTATGGTCTCATTCTTATCTTTTCGTTGCTTTGTTTAACAATCTAAAAACATTTCTAAAAGGTTAAAAATCCCAATGTTATTCCGATGTGTTCTGTTAAGTGTCTCATCTTCACTTTAAATAGTTATATTTCAAACCTCATTGAGGTTTCATTCACACTTCTGCACATCAGCAGCAGGAGCTGAATAAGAATGATGTCAACCACAAGCGAGTTGTTCCATTTCAATTCCACTCAATTCAGGAAGTAGATTGAAATTCTAATTCCAATTATCTTCAAACCTTTTCAATGAGTGAAAATGTAGAATTGGAATTTGGTTTACTTTCTGAATTGACTGGAATTGACATGGGATTGACCCCAATGGTAACAATTTATTTGACACAGTGTCATAGCACGCTATGACTTTGTCATGACCATGTCACAATATGTCATAACAGCTGACATAACTTATCATAACCTGTCATAATACGGTCATAACACTCTCATGACCTATCACCTGCTGTGACATATATTGTGTTATTTTATGGCTGATTATGACACCTACTTAAGAGTGTCAAAACCCACCTTTATTGAAATGTGTTTTTTCCTGCCAAGAAGTTACATTTCGTTTGAAGGTTTGTAATTAATTATTTACAGTCATGTTTCTTTTCATCATATTTTAAAACCTCTTAAGGATCTGCCCCTTTTCTTCAATTTTTGCCTAAAATGACCCAAATCTAACTGCCTGTAGCTCAGGTCCTGAAGCAAGGATATGCATATTTTTGGTACATTACCATTTGAAAGGAAACACTTTGAAGTTTGTGGAAATATGAAAGGAATGTAGGAGAATATGACACATTAGATCTGGTAAAAGATAATACAAAGGAAAAATCAACCGTTCTTTTTAATTTTTTGGACCTTCATCTTTGATATGCAAGAGAAAGGCCATAATGTATTATTCCAGCCCAGGTTAGATTTTTAGCCCCTCGATGGCAGCAGTGTATGTGCAAAGTTTTAGAGTGATCCAATGAACCATTGCATTTCTGTTCAAAATGTGCCTAATTTCTTTATTAATAACATTCATGTTCAAAATTGTCCACTCTCCTCAAACAATAGCATGGTATTATTTCTCTGTAATAGCTACTGTAAATTGTACAGTGAAGTTAGATTAACAAGAATGTAAGCTTTCTGCCAATATCAGAGATGTCTATGTCCTGGGAAATGTTCTTGTTATTTACAACCTCATGCTAATTGCATTAGCCTACGTTAGCTCAACTGTCCTGTTGCGTAACAATGACATTTTGGAACAGTGAGGGCATTCTGACATCACGTGCATAAAAACGTATGCTGGGGCAACCGTTAGAGATATTGGAACTCATGTGAAAAGGTTAATGTCTTAATCCGCGCTGCCCTCAAACTAAGGCACGCTGCCTGCTTTTATGTATAGGCTGTTTCAACTTGTCAAATTCATATGATTTTCTAACAAGTTTTATTTTCTAACAACAGTTTGAGTTGGGGTCCTCATTAATTCACATAAAAGTAGGCCATTTCACTTTTGCTGACAATTAATTTTTTGGGAATTACCGAGCCTGACGAACTTTCCCAAGCACCTCCCAATTGTTTCCTCAGATCAAGTATGCAGACATTTGCGTATCTCCAGTCAGAACAGGACCTGCACAAACTTTTTCACATTTTCCAGCTGGTGCCCGATGCATTGTTGTTTTCATTACTACATGAGAATAACTTTGGACATTTTGGGGGAAATGTCCCATTGTAAAAGAGTAGAAGTATAATCCAGCCTATTTATCTTCAATATATTTAATTAACATTACAAGGAAAAAAACATTGGGGGTTCTCTTCTCTTCGGACCAGGTTCTGTTATGGTTTTCTACAGTCCAGGTTCTGTGTTGGTTCTCTCCAGTTCTCATAATCGGAGGGCTCAGCATCTATCTGAGGGTCTGTGTCACTGTCCAGGTTCTGTGTTAGTTCTCTCCAGTTCTCATAATCGGAGGGCTCAACATCTATCTGAGGGTCTGTGTCACTGTCCAGGTTCTGTGGTGGTTTGCTCCAGTTCTCATAATCGGAGGGCTCAACATCTATCTGAGGGTCTGTGTCACTGTCCAGGTTCTGTGGTGGTTTGCTCCAGTTCTCATAATCGGAGGGCTCAGCATCTATCTGAGGGTCTGTGTCACTGTCCAGGTTCTGTGTTGGTTCTCTCCAGTTCTCATAATCGGAGGGCTCAACATCTATCTGAGGGTCTGTGTCACTGTCCAGGTTCTGTGGTGGTTTGCTCCAGTTCTCATAATCGGAGGGCTCAGCATCTATCTGAGGGTCTGTGTCACTGTCCAGGTTCTGTGGTGGTTTGCTCCAGTTCTCATAATCGGAGGCCTCAGCAACTATCTGAGGGTCTGTGTCACAGGGGAGTCCCTCACATTCTGAAAGAAGACACACTGAATGAACACTTTACACACCACTTCACAAAATGTTTATGGACACTTACACACACACACACACACACACACACACACACACACACACACACACACACACACACACACACACACACACACACACACACACACACACACACACACACACAAAACACACAAACACCTACTCCCAGGGTGTCACTCTGGTGATCTGGTCTTCTTCTTCATAGCTGTGCGCATGTCACTGTTAGGGTCAGGCTGGACACTCTGTGGGGAGAACGAGAGAGTGAGAAAGAGGCAAAGAGAGAGCGTGAGAGGGAGGGAAGGAGGGAGGGAGTAGAGAGAGAGAAATTAATGAGCACTTTGTGACACCACTCTCTCTTTCATTTTCTCTAAACAAATTCAAATACTGTATAAAACACAAACACATAATAAGAGACTTACTGCCAGAGTGTCGTAGTCAGGTGACATGGTCCTCATGTTCAGACCTGTGTATGTGTCACTGTTAGGATCATGATGGACACTCTGTGTAGAGAGCGGGAAATAGAGAGAGGGAGAGAACATGGTAACAGTGAAAATAGTGTGAAAGAGATTGTTGTGATACTGTAAATTAATGTCACCAGGTGTGGAGGTGGAGGTGTAGCTGAAAAAATCACCTGTGTGTCTGTTGTGGCATCACTTCCTCCTGTGGATCTCCTGTAAAGTGGAACAGAGTGAGTTATGCTCTCTACTGACCTCTACTGGAGGTTTATAAACATTCCATATTTAACCCTGGTTAGAAAATCCTCACCTCTTCAGAGTGTAGTAGATGATGACTAGAAGAGCTCCAGCAGTCAGGACAGCCCCCACCCCCATTACAGGAACCCAGGGAAACACTGCTGCAGGATCATGGGTTTAGGTGTCAGTAGGTTAGAACATATATCTGTTTGTATTTATTATGGATCCTCATTAGCAACATTTAGGCAGTAAAATTAAGGCAATTATTCAATTTTAAAATCATTACAATGCATTCACTACAGATTGCACAACACATTATGTATATGACCTTAGGCCCATACTCTACTACCACATATCTAGAACACAAAATCCATGTGTACATGTGTTTATAGTGCTTATCTGTTAAAACAGTCATATCACAGAGCAGAAATAGACAGAACATGATATACTTACACATGACATTAATATGGACAGGGATGGAAGTCTCTGTCCCTTTAATGTTTCTAGCTTCACAGTAGTATTCTCCTCTGTCCTCAGAGATGATGTTAGTGATGCTGTAACTCTGTCCTGATGCTTTTGGTGAGGTTACGTTCTTCTTGTACCAGGTGTATTTGTCCACAGGTGGGTTGGCATCACTGCTGCAGGTCAGAGTCACTGAACTGCCCTCCACTATTTCACCAGAGGGACTGACTGACACTGAGGTGTTCCTTGGTCCATCTGATGTAAAAGACAGTGGATTTAGTAAGATAACTAATTAGGTCAGTTAAAAATATTCTATTAACTTTCCACAAATGTACTTTTCCACACAATGACTTTTAGATTCACCCTCTTATTGAAGATGATCAATTCAAGTATCATTGGAGCCAATATCTGTCAATACAATGTTCATTTACCAAACTAAAGGTTTAAACCCCTTGTACTTTACATGTGACATTGAGAGTCTCTTCAGCAGAGGGGAGATCCTCATGTCCTTCTACAGAACAGGAGTATCTGCCTGTATCCTCACTGCTGACTGAGAATAGGATATAGACAGGAGAGGAGGTGTTGCTGTTTGGTATAGGCTGTCCATTCTTATACCAACTGTAGACTGTGATGGGGTCCAGTGTACAGTTGGTTCTACATGTCAGTGTCACATTCTTCCTCTGACACAGATGTAGGATCCATCTCCAACACAACATCTGGAGTTAAAGGAAACAAATCATTATTTTCCTCCTATATATGTCCTCTTATATGAAATACTAGATTTGTATTTTTCCATCACATACCACTACTGTGTCTGTATGACTGCCCTTAATAAGGTCATTACAGTAATAGATGTGAGATGAGTGACAGATTACCTGTGACAGTCAGGGAGACAGGTGAGCCAGCAAACTGATCTCCGTTTGTTATCAATCTGAATCTGTACCTAGCAGAGTCTCTCAATCTCAGATCTGTGACTCTCAGGGTACAGTCACTCTCCTTATCCCCAAGGTACTCTATATGACCCTCATACCCTGGTGCTGAGCTTAGATCTTCAGCATCCATACCAGACCATTTAGTAAACCAGAAAGCTTTTTTGATCTCATGATTACTGGGATATGTATAAGAGCAGGATATGTCCACTGTTGACCCCTTCAAGGCACAGATACTCTGATGGGTGTAAGTCACACTCCAACACTTCTGACCTGAAATGCAAGAAGACAACAGAACACCTTTCATAAATCTTTAATGACAATATTTACCAGTATACACTCACACATAAAGTAGGAAAATAATAATTACTTCCTAACCGTTTGTAAAACCATAATTATATTCTGTAAAAGTAACGAGGAAGTGACCACCCCTTCAGGTTTGTAGTTTTTCAACATTTGTAGTTTTAATTTTATGAAAATTGAACGGGTGTTCTATGTGCAAAAACATAGTGCAAAGGTCTTCAAAAAGTAAATTCTCCCAGTGACATGAATGCACCCCGACATTGATGTCTCCAAGTGAAGGTAATTAGGGAAAGTGCCAACCGGCCGTGGAGGCCACATAAAACGCGGGAGACCCGGGAGAGACCGACACAGAGCCAAAGCTGAGAAGAAGTTACTGAGCCAAACCTATGTGATTTTCTTTGTTATGGTTATTTTATGGCCTAGTAAAGTTATGTTTGCTGACTAAAACCTCCCGGTCTCTGTGTTAATCTCTGCACGCTCAACCCAACACCCTACGGTTTACCACAATTTTAATAAATTACCACATTTTCATGAATTTGATTATATATTCTTGAAGCCCATTCAACACAGCTTGGGAATAGACACGGAACTAAAGCAGAAGTGAACGTCACACTCAAAGCATATACAAATATGATAGTCCCTCAACTGAAATGTTTATTGAAATGTTGTTTACAAGGTCAACACTTACACACTGCAGGAGAGTGGAGATTCTCATGGCCTTTTACAGCACAGGAGTAACTGTCTGCATCACTAAAGGAGTCTGGGTACGAGCTAGAAGTGTCCTCCTTTACTTTGTGTCCGTTCTTGTACCAGATGTAGGTGGGGTTGTCAGTCAGAGTACATGAGGTGCTACAGGTCAGTGTCTTATCCTGATGTCCACCAGTCACCTTCACCTGAAGACCTGGAGAAAAAACAATATCACTGTAAATCCCTTTATCACTGACTTATCACTCTAATACAAAGATGGAAGAAATCCTATGTTATACAGAGATAAATACAAACCAAGACAATTGTCCTGAACTAAATGGAATTCAACAGTTTTCCTATATTGAATGTAACTGTACCTGTGACAGACAGAGTGACTCCAGGACTGCCAAAATATTTCCATCCTCCAGTCTGATCTGTAAATCTGAACATGTACGTAGCTGAGTCACTCTCTCTCAGGTCTGTGATTGTCAGGGTGTGACCATTCTCTTCATCCTCACGGTACGTCACACGTCCTTTGTAGTCTGGGTCATCCTTCAGACTCACATAATTCTCCTCAGCATATATTTTAGTGAACCAGAAGGTTGTTGTGATTGTATAACCACTGGGATATGTGTAAGAGCAGGCCAGCTCTACTGTTGACCCCTTCAAGACATAAATACTCTGAGTGTTGTAAGTCACTCTCCAGCCATACTGACCCAGTACCACTGAAACACAGTCACACAACACAATGGTATCAGAATTAAGGCAAGGTCTATTGGCTCACACTGACAGTAACATCTTTCCAGACTTTGCTGCCGTAGTTGCTGAGTGTGAATAGAAAACACAGATAAGCATCACTCAGTGAGGTGTGAAAGACAACTATTTAAGTGAAGTGGAGACACCTAACAGAACACACCAGAATAACATTATGATACTTAACATTTTAGAAATGTCTGTTAATTAACCAGAGCAACTAAAAGATAAGAATGAGACCATACCTGCTACAGACCAGAGAAAGACCACCAACACACTTCCTGCTGTTCTCAAGGACATTGTTGCATCTCCCACCCTGCAGTCTTAGAAACATAAACAACAACTCACTCTATAGCTGGTGAATAACTCCACCGGATTCCTAATGGATACAATAAAGTCATCATCAACATCATCAACAACAATCAGTTATTGAACAGGTCTGTAGTACTGTAAACACATATTTCTACATTGATTGTACAGAAGCTGTTTTATTCCCAGGAGCCAAAATATAGGAACTCTCTGCGGCTCGGCAAGCTAAACACTGACCACCAAGTTCAAGGATATTTCCTATCCCGAAGCTATGAGGCTAAACAGCAAGTCACACACACACACACACACACACACACACACACACACACACACACACACACACACACACACACACACACACACACACACACACACACACACACACACACACACACACACACACACACACACACACACCATAGGAGCCAAGGAGGACCATCCTCCTCAGTGAATTTCATATAAATAAAAATAGTAAAACATGAAAAAAGTTATACATTTTAACAAAACTATACTAAATGTATTCTCATGTCTCCAAATAATTGATTAAAACACACTATTTTGCAATGAAGGTCTCCAGTAGCCTCAGCAGTACTCTGTAGTGTAGCACTATGGTTAAAATCTAGGTGGCTCATTATTCTCACTCCTTTCCATAAACTTACACAGTAATAAATGACAGCTTCCGGAGGACGTCCTCCATCCTATCAGAGCTCTTGCATCATGAACTGACATGTAATCCACCCAATCAAGTGATCAGAGAATGAATCTAGTCCTGAAAGCATAGGCTAGCACTGCAGTACATAAAATGTGGTGAGTAGTTGACTCAAAGAGAGAGAAAGACAATAGTTGAACAGTTTTGAACAAATTAATTTCTTCCAAAATTAATAATAAGCAAGAGAGAGAGAGAGAGAGATAGCGAGAGAGAGAGAGAGAGAGAGAGAGAGAGAGAGAGAGAGAGAGAGAGAGAGAGAGAGAGAGAGAGCAATATTTGGTTTTATTTTTTTTTAAACTTTCCCTTTCACTTAGCTACCTAGTTTAGCCTACTTAAACACCTGGCTCAAACAGAGGGCGTGTCACGCCCTGGTCTTAGTATTTTGTGTTTTCTTTATTATTTTGGTCAGGCCGGGGTGTGACATGGGTTATTTATGTGGTGTGTTTTGTCTAGGTTTTTTTGTAGGTTATGGGATTGTGGTGTAGTATAGTTGTCTAGAAAAGTCTATGGTTGCCTGGAGTGGTTCTCAATCAGAGGCAAGTGTTTATCGTTGTCTTGGATTGGGAACCATATTTAGGCAGCCATATTCTTTGAGTGTTTTGTGGGTGATTGTTCCTGTCTCTGTGTTTGTTGCACCAGATAGGCTCAGTCACTTTGGTTTTTCTTTTTCCTTGTCTTGGAAGAGAAGAGAACGAGCGCCATTCTCCTTGCAGAGATGGTGCAAAATACATCAACACGGTCGGTCCATGGGATTGGGCTGGCCAACACCATTCGGTTTGCTTGGAAGGAAAAGGAGTTGGAGCCTTTAGGACGGGAATCTTTTGGAAGGATAATATTGATGGGGATTCTAAAACTGACGGTGAAGGACGTGTTTTGTTTCCAAGGCAACTCGTTGGAGGGAGCATACGACGTGGCACTATATACAGAGGAGAAACACGATGATATCCTGAGAAGGGCAAGAGCAGTGAGAGGTGAGAGGCCGATGAGCCACTATGAAATAACAAGCCTGGCAAAGAACAACTTTAGGGTTGTAACTGTCAACATTTACAACCCATACTTTAAGGACGAAGAGGTGAGGGCCTTTTTGGGGAGATGCATGGATAACGTCTCCTCAGCAAGGCACCTCAAAGACTCCCTTGGGTTTTGGAATGGGAGGAGAGGCTTCCAGGCCCTCCTCAGAGAGGACCCAAAGGGACATGGTGGCTACCTCCATCCTCCTGCTATGTTCTCCCTAGGGGCTGACAGGGGGACGTTGTATTATGCACGTCAGCCCCCATTTTGCAGGCGCTGTATGGCCTACGGACACATATTCGCCTCGTGCAGCACAAGAAAATGCAGATTTTGTGGATCTGAGGAACACGAGGCGAGGGATTGTGACAAGCCTAAGACGTGCCACGGGTGTGGCTCGTCAGCACACCTGTGGCGGGGGTGCCCGGCTCGTTAGAGGTCATATGGGTCTGCGGCTGGGGGGAGCAGGAGCGGGGGATGGGGGAAGAAGAGGAGGGGAAGGAAGCACGCCTCATGACCAGAGTACAGGTCCAGAGGGGAAGGCAGCAAGGAAGGAGGAGGAGCAAGAAGCAGCGGATGGAAGAGAGAAGGAAACGGGAGGCACAGGAGTAGGAGAACCAGGAAAAGCGGCGGAAGAAGGCAACCGAGTGGAGGAGCATGAGAGAGAAGAAAGCGAGGGAGGAGTGTTGGAGAAGGAGATGGTGGAAGAGCAAGTGGACTGGGGGGAAAGTGCCCTGGTGGAAGAGATGAGGGGTATGGTGGAGGAGCTGGCAGGGGGGAGGGTGGTATCTCTCCACTGCCGCCATCACCAAAGAAGAGAATGAAGAGGAGGGTGCGATTGGCCGACAGTGAGAGGGAAGGGATGGCCAAGAGAGTGATGGGGGTGGGAGAAACCTCTGGGTTGCTGCTGGTTTCCCCAGGCCCTCAACTTCTGTTGGGTGTGGACACATCTAACAAGACTTAGGACTGGGTACAGGAGGAGGTGGGGAGTTTTTTGTTTGGGGACTCAGCCTCCCCGATTTTTTTCCCAATCCAGCTGCAGCACTGGGGAGGGGGAGGATTGTGGGGGTAGACCCAGGGTGCAGGGGGGCACCCCGGAGCCAAACACTATTCCTGCATCCTGGGTTGGTGAGATGGAGGAAGAGGGGGGATGTCGGGAGTACGGATGGTGTTCTCACCGGTAGATATGGAGCAGGGGAGCATCGGGTGAGTCTCCTGGTTTTGTTTTTTTCTGTCTGGGTTTAGAATTTGAGTGTATTACATGTTTTTATTTTATTCTTTCATGGGGTCTAATTTTACTTTTGTTAGTTTAAATGTAAGGGGTTTAAGGGATTGTGTTAAAAGGAGGGCGGTTTTTAGTTATTTGGAGGGTGTGGGGTTTGATTTTTGTTTTTACAGGAGGTTCACCTGAGGGATGGAGAGGATGTTAATAGGTTTAAGAGGGAGTGGGACAAGGGGGAGTCGGTTTGGGGTATTGGGGGTGCACTCATCGGGGTAGGGATTTTGTGTGGGCACAGGGAGGTAAAAGTGGAGGATTCTTTTGTGGTAATGCAGGGAGGGTTATAGGGGTGGATGTCACGATAAGGGATTGTACATTTAGATTAGTGGTGGTGTATGGGCCACAGGTGGTGGCAGACAGGAGGGAGATGGTGGACTGTCTGACGCCCCTGTGTGTCACAAATAGGAAATTAGTGATAGGGGGGATTTTAATACAGATTTAGGAATGGGGGATAGCAGTGCAGGCACCATTGCCGGGCTAATGGCTTGCCGTGGTCTGGTAGATGGTGGTCTGCACACTACTCCGAAAATGGACGGTCCTACATGGCGCAACTCCAGGGGGTTGAGCGGAGGCTCGACTATATTTTTGTACCCAGGTCTTTGGGTAAGTTGTCTGGGCGGCTGTTGCCTGTTTTCTTTTCGGATCACGACGGGGTGCTCCTGCAGGTGGGGTCGCCAGTCTGCCTCTTTGGTAGGGGATACTGGAAGTTAGATCGGGATGTGCTGGAGGAGCAGGCTTTTGTTGACGGGTTTTATGGTTTCTCTTGAGGCTTGAAGGCCTCCGGTCCATGTGCGAGGGGTGTTAGAGTGGTGGGAATTAGTTAAGGTGAGGATTAGGGCTTTTATAATCGGGTATTGCAAGAGGAAAAAAGGGAGGAGAGGAGGGAGGTGGATCGTATCCAAAGGTTAATTGAACTCGAATACGAGGCAGGCAACCTCGGCGGGTCGTTTGACTGGGACAGATCCGCAACCCTAAAGGCGCAGCTCAGAGAGTTGCAGGAGCGGAAGGCTCCAGCTTTCCTGGAGCGTGTGCATAGTGGCTTTCTAGAACATAATGAGACTTGTTCTGCTATGTTCTTTAAGTCGGTTAGGGCCAGACAGAGTAGGAAGGTAATGCATGGCGTTAGGGAAGAAAATGGTAGTATAGTTAGAGAACAGAGGATATGGTCAGGGTGACAACTGATCATTTCAAGGTTTATTTAAGGAAAGGGAAATAGATGTAGAGCTGGGAAATGTGTTTTTAGAACACTTGTCCAGGCGGTTGCTGGAGGACATTAGAGAAGTGATGGAGGCCCAGATTTCACTAGGAGAGGTTGAGAGCGCTCTTAGGAGGATGGGAAAAGGGAAGGTGCCTGGGATGGATGGGCTGCTGGCTGAGTTTTATCTCAAGTTTTGGGGTATACTTGGACCAGTGGTCCTCGAAGTCTTGAAGGCCATCCTTGAGACGGGGTCCCGGGGATCAATGGCTGTTGGTGTGCTGTCACTTTTATATAAGAAGGGGGAAGTAACAGACCTTGGCAACTGGCGGCCGTTGACCATGCTGTGTGTAGATTACAAGCTACTTGCAAAGGTTTTAGCAGACCGGTTGCGCACAGCCCTTCCCTACGTCGTCCATGAGGATCAGACGTGCGGGGTAGAGCGCCGCTCTATTAGATGGAACCTACAGTTAATCAGGGACTCCATCGCTTGGGTTGAAGATAGAGGACTGCTTTTAATAGTAGCAGCGCTAGATCAGGCGAAAGCCTTTGATCGCGTGAATAGATCCTTTTTATTCAGAGTGTTAGGTCGATTAGGATTTGGGGAGAAGTTCATAGGATGGATTCGTACATTATATGTTGGAGCGGGGTGCCGAGTTAGTGTAAATAGTCACTTGGGTGACGTTTTTGACCTCTCGTCTGGGGTCAGGCAGGGGTGCCCACTCTCGGCTCTCCTCTTCGTTCTGTACATGGAGCCTCTGGGGGCTGCCATTAGGGCAGACACAGGGGTGGAAGGATTGTTGATCCCTGGAAGTGGTGGGCTGCGTGTTAAGATGACGCAGTACGCCGACGACACTTCCTTGCTACTGTGCAAGGACTCGTGCCTGACAAGGTCCCTTGCCATCTTTGGGGATTTCACCCGAGCGTCGGGAGCAGTTCTGAACCATGCAAAGTCTTCCTTCAAGTTTTTCGGAAGATGGCGCGATAGAACGGATGTGCCTGGGGGTTATCTCTCTGTGAGGGGCCCTGAGGATTCTCGGGTCCATTTTGAGACCTCCGGCTCAGCGACGCTAAACTGGAACATGCGTATCGCAGTGGTACAGAGGAAGCTAGCAATGTGGAAGGCTAGGTATTTGTCTTTTATGGGCAAAGTCCTGGTCCTAAAGGTGGATGTCTTGCCGTCTCTTTTGTATTTGGCGTACATCTACCCATTGCCGGCTTGTCTGAGGAGGCCTCTAGTGAGGCTTGTGTTTCAGTTTATGTGGAGTGGCAGGTGCGTGTGGGTCGCCAGGGCACGCATGATCTGTCCCATCGGGGGAGGGAGGTAGGGGGTACCACATTTCCCCTCAAGCTGGACACAATTTTCGTTTCTTTCTTGTTAACGGAGCTTGCTCATCCAGTGATACACCCGTCCGGTTATCTCCTGCGGGTGTTCTTCCCGTATCAGGCGAGAAGCGTAATGGTGTGGTCTAACACGGGTCCTCGGGCGGAACAGCTGCCGTGGCACTTTGGTCATGCGGCCAAGTGGCTGCGTGCGCACCCTGAGGTTGAAGTAGCCCGAGTAGGTTTAGATCACAGGCACCTGTACGATGAGGTCAGAAAGGCAGGGAGTCCGGCGCCTGTAGTGGGCATCTCGGAAGTGGTCTGGGAGGGAGTGCAGGTGCGGGGTCTGGACAACAGGCTCAAGGACCTGAATTGGTTGAGCCTCCATAAGTGCTTGCCGGTACGTTCCATCATGTACCGGTATAGTTTGGTGCAATCCCCCACCTGTCCAAGATCCTCTTGTGGCAGGGAGGAGACTGTGCGCCATGTCTTTTGGGACTGTGCCTTTGCCGGAGTAGTATGGGCTAGGGCACGGGTGTTGTTAGGTTTGATAAGGGGGGATTTTGTATTGACGTGGGCCAGGTTAGAGAGAGGTGTAGGGAGAGCGAGAGGGACGGATAGGGACAGGTTTCTGCTCTGGCTTCTCATGAGTCTCTTTAAACGGGGCTGTGGGAAGCCAGGCAGAACATGGTGAAGACAGGGAAAGATTGGGGGTGGAAGGGATAGTGAGGAGGGTGGAAGGAGATTTGAGGGGGAGGATGAAGAGGGAGGAGAGGAAGTGGGGGCAGCATGCTGCTCGGGAGAGGTGGAAGGGAGGTTTAGGGCTGGGTGTCATTTAGATTTGTAAAGGGATAGATTAGGGACGGGGATAAAGGGAAAGTTATTTTGTAGTGTGACGGGGAGGGAAGATGCTCCCTGAGGTTTTGTTTGGGGTTTATCTTTAGTTAAATTAGTTTAATTAAAATACCATTATTTGAGTATGTATGAAAATTATGAGTTGTAAAGAATGAATGGTATTGAAGATAATAAATGATTTTTTATTTAAAAAAATAGGGCTGTTTTGGTTTTTAACGTTACGTTTAGTGTTTTGTATTGTTCGTTATTATCTTTATTAAAGATGTATCAAGATAACCACGCTGCGTTTCGGTCCGCCTCTCCTTCGAAGGAAGAAAACCTAAACAGAATCACCCAACACAACAGGACCAAGCGGCGTGGTGACAGGCAGCAGGAGCAGCGAAGTATGGACTATACGACTTGGGAGGAAATAGACAGGTGGGCGGTCGACCCAGGGAGAGTGCCAGGGCCCGCCTGGGATTCGCTGGAGCAGTGTGAGGAAGGTTATAGGAGAATGGAGTTGGAGAGACGAACGCAGCGGCGTGGAAGGAAGCCCGAGAGTCAGCCCCAAAAATGTATGGGGGGCACACAGGGAGCATGGTGAAGCCAGGTAGGAGACCTGTGCCAACTTCCTGTGCTTACCGGGGGCTAGAGAGACTTGGCAGGCACCATGTTATGCTGTGGAGCGCACGGTGCTCCTTGTCTGAGGAGAAGTAGTTGGAAGGATCGGAGGACCAAAACGATCGTCGTCCTCCTTGTCCGAGGAGAAGTAGTTGGAAGGATCGGAGGACCAAAACGATCGTCGTCCTCCTTGTCCGAGGAGAAGTAGTTGGAAGGATCGGAGGACCAAAACGATCGTCGTCCTCCTTGTCCGAGGAGAAGTAGTTGGAAGGATCGGAGGACCAAAACGATCGTCGTCCTCCTTGTCCGAGGAGAAGTAGTTGGAAGGATCGGAGGACCAAAACGATCGTCGTCCTCCTTGTCCGAGGAGAAGTAGTTGGAAGGATCGGAGGACCAAAACGATCGTCGTCCTCCTTGTCCGAGGAGAAGTAGTTGGAAGGATCGGAGGACCAAAACGATCGTCGTCCTCCTTGTCCGAGGAGAAGTAGTTGGAAGGATCGGAGGACCAAAATGCCACGTTGTATGTGTTCATCGTGAATTTAAAAAACAGAAAACACTGAACAAAATATACAAAATAATAAACGAGCAAGAACGTGAAGCTATATAAGAACTGTGCTGACACATGCAACTAACATAGACAATCACCCACAACCCACAATGACAAAACAGGCAACCTAAATATGGTTCCCAATCAGAGACAACGACTAACACCGGCCTCTGATTGAGAACCATATCAGGCCAAACACAGAAACAGACAAACTAGACATCCAACATAGAATGCCCACTCAGATCACACCCTGACCAAACAAAACATAGAAACATACAAAGCAAACTATGGTCAGGGAGTGACACAACCCACCATCACTGTGTCTCATGTTAATACTACTCCTAAACACAACCCACCATCACTGTGTCTCATGTTAATACTACTCCTAAACACAACCCACCATCACTGTGTCTCATGTTAATACTACTCCTAAACACAACCCACCATCACTGTGTATCATGTTAATACTACTCCTACCCCCTATCTGCACAAAATGTTGATTCAGGCCAATGAGAATGGAGCTCTCCCTTCTACTTTGGACGAAGCGTTCATTACAGTTATACATAAGAAGGGTAAAGATCCAGAAGAGGTAGGGTCATACAGACCAATATCTCTCCTTAATACAGACCAAAAGATTTTAGCAAAAACGCTGGCTAACAGGCTTAGCACTTTAATTGGCAAATTGGTCCATTCGGATCAGACCGGCTTTATCCCTAACAGAAACTCATTCTTCAATCTCAGGCGCCTCTTCAATATTATGTATTCTCAGAGGTTACCCAACGTGGACCTTGCCGTCATATCTCTTGACGCCGAAAAGGCCTTTGACCAAGTTGAGTGGCCCTATCTATTCAAGGTCCTACAGAAATTTAATATTGGAGATAGGTTCATAAATTGGATCCAGCTTTTATATAGGAACCCCTGTGCCAGAATACTCACTAACCAATCATTGTCGCCCGATTTAACCTCAACAGGGGGACAAGGCAGGGTTGTGCGCTGTCGCCTATGATCTTCGCCCTAATTATCGAACCGCTCGCTCAGACGATTAGATCTTATGCAGCAATACACGGCTATAATACTAAAGATACTCTAAATAAGATCTCCCTATACGCAGATGACATCCTCCTCTATGTAACAGAACCCCAGGCTAGTATCCCAGCTATTCTTGATGTGATCAATTTGTTTGGTACCTTCTCGGGATACAGAATAAATTGGAACAAGAGTGAATTAATGCCCATACGGTCGCAAAATACCTCCTGGCTAGAACATCTCCCATTTAAGTTATCTTCAGAAAAATTTACCTACCTAGGAATTGTAGTTACCAAACAATACTCCTTACTATTTAAAGAGAATTTCCCTCTCTGATACAAAAACTCAAAGCAAACATACTATTTTGGAGAACTCTCCCAATTTCTCTGCTCGGAAGAATTAATGCCATTAAAATGGTCTTCCTCCCACAACTGCTCTACCTATATCAGAACATCCCAGTATTCATACCTAAATCCTTTCATAAACAACTGGACTCAATTATCAATCCTTTCATCTGGGATTATAAAACACACAGGATAGGTAAAAACACCTCTGTAAATCCAAGACGGAAGGAGGATTGTCTCTCCCAAATTTAATATTTTATTACTGGGCCGCTAACCTCCGTATTGTTACGTTTCTGTTGGATGACGTACTCCCGGCATCCAGCTGGCTTAGTATGGAGCGTGAGGAGTGTCACCCCTTCTCTATTGGCGCTGTGATTTTGTCGCCTGTCAATCTGGAGATGTCACTTTATTGTAACAATCCTATAATACATAGCACAGTCCGAATCTGGAAGCAAATTAAAGTCCACTTTGAGCTCAGACCAATGTCATTCATGCTCCCTGTCGCCAGGAATCCCTCCTTTGCCCCTTCTAACCTTGACAACACCTTTGAGCGATGGGGAGAGTTGGGGATAAGCACCATAGGGGATTTATACATAGAAGGGACCTTTGCTTCCTTTGAGCTGCTGAGGGAAACTTATAATCTTCCCAGAAGTAATTTTTTCAGATACCTACAAATTAGAGACTACGTTAGAAAACACCTCCCAACATTTGGGAATGCTAAACCTTCCATGTTTGACGGATGCATAAAAATATGCCCCACCTCAGATAAACTGATATCGCGTCTATATGATGCTTTTCAATCTGTTAGCACACCTTCTACTGATGCCATCAAGGCAAAATGGGAGGAAGAACTAGGGACTGACATCTCAGTGGCAGACTGGGAAGAGAGCTTGAGTATATCCACACATGCTCCATTAATTCCAGACATCGTCTCATACAATTCAAGGTATTACACAGATTACACTATTCCAAAACTAAACTGCATAGGATATTTCCTGATACATCCCCTACATGTGATAAATGTCAGGCTACGCAGGGTACACTACTCCACTGCTTTGCCCTATGCTCTAGCTTGCATGGTTATTGGTGTGGAATTTTAGGATCCTCTCTGAAGTTTTGGAGACTTCAATAGATCCAGACCCGCTTCTGATAATTCTGGGAGTATCTGAGTCCCTAAACAGATTAACCAACCCCCAAAAACAACTAATCTCGTATGGTCTGATCGCGGCAAAAAAACTAATCTTGTTGTTTTGGAAAAGGAGGGAAGCGCCCTCCACCAAATTATGGCTCAGTGAATTGGCAAACACTGTACACTTAGAAAGAATTAGATATATTCTGAACAATAAATTATCAACATTTGATAAAATCTGGCAGCCTTTCCTCTCCTACTTGGACGAGTCGGCGCTGTGAATTTGTACTTATTAACGCACTCGCAATGGTAAAATTTTAATCTACCTTTGGGCAGCGTGTGCTGGCCCTACCACCCGAGCAGTTGGGAGGGGGGGGGGGACAGGGGAGGGGGGATAGGGGGGACATCTTCCCTCTTTCTTTCTACGTGTCCTTGTTTTGTATGTCGTGTTCTGTATTATTTGTTCTGCACCCAGAACTCTGGGTCTTGTTGTTCCTGTATGCTCTTTTATGTTTAGATAAGAAGTGTATACCTGTCATGTATACCTATACACCATTCTTGTGTGTGTTTAATAAAAATATTTGAAACAGAAAAAAAAAAAAAAAAAAAAAAAAAAAAAAAAAAAATACTACTCCTAAACACAACCCACCATCACTGTCTCATGTTAATACTACTCCTAAACACAACCCACCATCACTGTGTCTCATGTTAATATTACTCCTAAACACAACCCACCATCACTGTGTCTCATGTTAATACTACTCCTAAACACAACCCACTATCACTGTGTCTCATGTTAATACTACTCCTAAACACAACCCACTATCACTGTGTCTCATGTTAATACTACTCCTAAACACAACCCACCATCACTGTGTCTCATGTTAATACTACTCCTAAACACAACCCACCATCACTGTGTCTCATGTTAATACTACTCCTAAACACAACCCACCATCACTGTGTCTCATGTTAATACTACTCCTAAACACAACCCACCATCACTGTGTCTCATGTTAATACTACTCCTAAACACAACCCACCATCACTGTGTCTCATGTTAATACTACTCCTAAAGCTCTTATGAAGCATCCACCCAATCACTATTACTCCTACTTTAGACCATTTTTAAAAATGCCTCATAACAATCTATTACTCTCAGAGACCTTAAAATAGCATGCTAAATTATTGTATGTGAAACAACATGTACAATACTGTATCAGATTAATATGCAAAAATACATCTACAAAATGTACTGTACATAACAGAAAAACAAAACAACATACATTACATTAGCATCACCATGCGCATAACAGGATTTAGGTGTTCGTGGTTACAAACAAATTGTAAAATATAAATATTGTAAGATATCGTCAAGCATACTTACAGAGTGAAGGGGAGATGTGTTGTAAGTTAACTTACTATCAGTCTATATAAATAGACACTGAGTGTGAGGTTGGAGGTTTGAGGTCTGTGGTTGGCCAACTTTGAACTAGTCAGGGACAATAGAGTTGAATAGTTGGCACAATTGCTTCAAAGCCATTGAATACACCATTTCAGCTGATTTACCGACTGTCATTTAACTTGTGGAAGTTGAAGAATAGATGAACTACTTTAAAATGGAAATAGCCCTCAATGATGCTGCTCATTCTGTCACAGAAGACATCATGACAAAGGTGCAAAAATGTACCCTCTACCCAACTCTATGTCAGGGACCAAGAAGCTTATGCAGAGGGCTTCCTTCCGCAGTCACACAGACATTGTTTGAGAGCATCAAGACTGTGATGTATAATGGGTAAATTGTGACTGACTGAGTGATCTATAAATAATATTGAGTAGTTATTCATCAAGCAAGGTGATTTGTAGATCTCGACTCGCCTATGAAGTCAGCTAACATTATAGCCTTTGTAGCAAAATCCCATTCAAGTCATGTGACCGATATTAGTATTTCACATATTAACAATCGCACATCATGTTCAAATCCTCTATAAGTGACTTTGTTGAGCTTCAAAGATACGCGAAAATGCTAATATTGGTCGCATGGCTTGAATGGGATTTGCAAGTGGAAACTGTGCCAATGGAAACTAAACCAAAGCATGGATTGCTGTCATACCATGTCCATTGGTTTCCTTACCCTGTAAGCAGTCTGTGCCATTTTGTCATTTGGGTGAATTATCTCTCTAAAGCTAATTTTCGGGAAAACATTCTAGATATCATAACAATATGTTAGTTGTCTTCAGGCCAGATTTTGTGATGATACTCTTCAATCCAGTTTCTGTGGTGGTTCTCTTCAGTCCAGGTTCAGTGGTGGTTTTCTCCCCTAGATGGTCTGATAAACAGAGTGCTGAGCATCTCTCTGAAGAGCTGTGAACGTGTCACTGGGCGAGTCCCTCACACTCTGAGAGAGAGACAGCGACACAGGAAACACAGTATGAGCACTTTACACACTGCTCTATAGTATTCTCTCTCACTTCTACTTTCTGTGTCCATCTCTCTCCTCCTCCTCCTGTCTCTGTCTGTCTCTCTCTCTCTCTCTCGCCTCCTTACACTCTCTCTCCTCCTCCTCTTCTGCCTTACTCTCTCTCCCCTCCTCCTTACTATCTCTCTGTCCTCTCTCTCTCCTCCTTACTCGCTCTCTCTCTCTCTCTCTCTTCTCCTCCTCCTCTATCTCTCTCTCCTCCTTAATCTCTCTCCTCCTTACTCTCTCTCTATCTCTCCTCCTCCTTACTCTCTCTCTCGCCCT
Organism: Oncorhynchus keta; assembly: GCF_023373465.1. Classification (NCBI taxonomy): domain Eukaryota; kingdom Metazoa; phylum Chordata; class Actinopteri; order Salmoniformes; family Salmonidae; genus Oncorhynchus; species Oncorhynchus keta. The sequence goes on along the minus strand of NW_026291019.1, from coordinate 370,521 downwards.
CTCACACACTCTCACACACACATAAATACTATATACAAAATAAACACATACATTAATACAATAAAACATACGTATTGCCAGTGTTTCATAGTCAGGGCTCTTGGTTCTCATTTTCAGAGTCACTGATAGGGTCAGGATGGACAATATGGAGATAGAAAGAGAGACAGAGAGAGAGAGCTGTGCCAAGGTGACAGTGAACATTGTCGAAAAGAGACTATTATGGCACAGTAAATTCAAGTCACCAGGTGTGGGGGTGGAATTTTAACTGATATAATCACTTGTGTGTCTGCTGTGGCATCCCTTCCTCCTATGGATCAACTGCTAAGAGGGACAGAGTGAGTTTTGCTCTCTAGTGACCTCTAGTGGAAGTTGATATATATCACATTTAAACCTGGCTAGGGAACACTGACCTCTTCAGCGTGCAGGAGATGGTAATGAGGAGAGCTCCAACAGTCAGGAAAGCCTCACCCCAACCACAGGAACCCAGAGAAACACTGGAGTCTGGAGAGCTGGACACAGGCTGTTGAATACGGAGATGGAGATATGAATGGGGAAACAGGAAAGAAGAAAATGAAACAATATTTATTTAAATAGAGACCTACAAATTGTATCTTATGGTATGATAACTGTGTAACATTGTTCATGATTATTTATGGTTGTTGACCTGTGTGATTATCAATGAATATATGAAGATTAGGTGTACTTACACTGAACATACACAAACACAGAAGAGGAGATGAGACGTCCATATATACTCTCAGCCTCTCAGTAGTATTCTCCTCTGTCCTCAGAGATGATGTTAGTGATGCTGTAACTCTGTCCTGATGCTTTTGGTGAGGTAACATTCTTCTTGTACCAGGTGTATTTGTCCGCAGGTGGGTTGGCATCACTGCTGCAGGTTAGAGTCACTGAACTGCCCTCCACTATTTTAACAGAGGGACTGACTGACACTGTGGTCTTTGGTTTATCTGATGTAAATGGATTGTCAACATAATATTAACAATGAGGAAAATAAATATATTTAGATCTATAATGATGATTGGTAAGTAAGACCTGTCTCTTTTGCTTGAATGTAGAATACTGTAAAATACTGAAAGTGTACAGTTGAAATCGGAAATCGGGATATTAATAGAGAGTGATATATTTCAGCTTTTATTTCTTTCATCACATTCCCAGTGGGTCAGAAGTTTAATACACTCAATTAGTATTTGGTAGCATTTAAATTGACTTTAACTTGGGTCAAATGTTTCGTGTAGCCTTCCACAAGCCTCCCACAATAAGTTGGGTGAATTTTGGCCCATTCCTCCTGACAGAGCTGGTGTTTGTAGGCCTCCTTGCTGGTACACACTTTTTCAGTTCTGCCCACAAATTTTCAGATTAATGTTAATGATTAATGTCAGGGCTATGTGATGGCTACTCCAATACCTTGACTTTGTTCTCTTTAAGTCATTTTGCCACAACTTTGGAAGTATGCTTGGGGTCATTGTCCATTTGGAAGACCCATTTGCGACCAAGCTTTAACTTCCTGACTGATGTCTTGCGATGTTGCTTCAATATATCCACATAATTTTCCTCCCTCATGATGCAATCTATTTTGTGAAGTGCACCAGTCCCACCTGCAGCAAAGCAACCCCACAACATGAATCTGCCACCCCCGTGCTCCACGGTTGGGATGATGTTCTTCGGCTTGCAAGCCTCCACCTTTTCCCTCCAAACATAACGATGGTCATTATGGCCAAACAGTTCTATTTTTGTTTCATCAGACTAGAGGACATTGCTCCAAAAAATATGATCTTTGTCCCCATGTGCAGTTTTTTATGGCGGTTGTGGAGCAGTGGCTTCTTCCTTGCTGAGCAGCCTTTCAGGTTGTTTATATAGGACTTGTTTTACTGTGGATATCTTTGTACGTGTTTCCTCCAGCATCTTCACAAGGTCCTTTGCTGTTGTTCTGGGATTGATTTGCACTTTTCGCACCAAAGTACGTTCATCTCTAGGAGACTGAACGCGTCTCCTTCCTGAGCGGTCTGACGGCTGCGTGGTCCCATGGTGTTTATACTTGCATTCTATTGTTTGTACAGATGAATGTGGTATCTTCTGGTGTTTGCAAATGGATGAACCAGACTTGTGGAGTTCTACATTTTTTTCTGAGGTCTTGGCTGATTTCTTTTGATTTCCCAATGATGTCAAGCAAAGAGGCACTGAGTTTGACAGTAGGCCTTGAAATACATCCACAGGTACACCTCCAATTGACTCAAATTATGTCAATTATTTGAATCTTCTAAAGCCATGCCATAATTTTCTGGAAAGCCAGTTAATATCAGTCAGTTAATATCTGTCAGTTAAGATCAGTCAGTTAATATCAGTCAGTTAATATCAGTCAGTTAATATCAGTCAGTTAATATCAGTCAGTTTATATCAGTCAGTTAATATCAGTCAGTTAATATCAGTCAGTTAATATCAGTCAGTTAATATCAGTCAGTTAATATCAGTCAGTTAATATCAGTCAGTTAATATCAGTCAGTTTATATCAGTCAGTTAATATCAGTCAGTTAATATCAGTCAAATAATATCAGTCAGTTTATATCAGTCAGTTAATATCAGTCAGTTAATATCAGTCAGTTTATATCAGTCAGTTAATATCAGTCAGTTAATATCAGTCAGTTAATATCAGTAAAATCAGTCAGTTAATATCAGTCAGTTTATATCAGTCAGTTAATATCAGTCAGTTAATATCAGTAAAATCAGTCAGTTAATATCAGTCAGTTAATATCAGTCAGTTAATATCAGTCAGTTAATATCAGTCAAATAATATCAGTCAGTTTATATCAGTCAGTTAATATCAGTCAGTTAATATCAGTCAGTTAATATCAGTCAGTTAATATCCGTCAGTTAATATCAGTCAAATAATATCAGTCAAATAATATCAGTCAGTTAATATCAGTAAAATCAGTCAGTTAATATCAGTCAGTTAATATCAGTCAGTTAATATCAGTCAGTTAATATCAGTCAGTTAATATCAGTCAGTTAATATCAGTCAAATAATATCAGTCAGTTAATATCAGTCAAATAATATCAGTCAGTTAATATCAGTCAGTTAATATCAGTCAGTTAATATCAGTCAGTTAATATCAGTCAGTTAATATCAGTCAGTTAATATCAGTCAAATAATATCAGTCAGTTAATATCAGTAAAATCAGTCAGTTAATATCAGTCAGTTAATATCAGTCAGTTAATATCAGTCAGTTAATATCAGTCAGTTAGTATCAGTCAAATAATATCAGTCAGTTAATATCAGTCAAATAATATCAGTCAGTTAATATCAGTCAGTTAATATCAGTCAGTTAATTTCAGTCAGTTAATATCAGTAAAATCAGTCAGTTAATATCAGTCAGTTAATATCAGTCAGTTAATATCAGTCAGTTAATATCTGTCAGTTAATATCAGTCAGTTAATATCAGTCAGTTAATATCAGTCAGTTTATATCAGTCAGTTAATATCAGTCAGTTAATATCAGTCAGTTAATATCAGTCAGTTTATATCAGTCAGTTAAGATCAGTCAGTTAATATCAGTCAGTTAAGATCAGTCAGTTAATATCTGTCAGTTAATATCAGTCAGTTAATATCAGTCAGTTAATATCTGTCAGTTAATATCAGTCAGTTAATATCAGTCAGTTTATATCAGTCAGTTAATATCAGTCAGTTAATATCAGTCAGTTAATATCAGTCAGTTTATATCAGTCAGTTAAGATCAGTCAGTTAATATCAGTCAGTTAATATCAGTCAGTTAATATCAGTCAGTTAATATCAGTCAGCTAATATCAGTCAGTTAATATCAGTCAGTTAATATCAGTCAGTTTATATCAGTCAGTTAATATCAGTCAGTTAATATCAGTCAGTTAATATCAGTCAGTTTATATCAGTCAGTTAAGATCAGTCAGTTAATATCAGTCAGTTAATATCAGTCAGTTAATATCAGTCAGCTAATATCAGTCAGTTAATATCAGTCAGTTAATATCAGTCAAATAATATCAGTCAGTTAATATCAGTAAAATCAGTCAGTTAATATCAGTCAGTTAATATCAGTCAGTTAATATCAGTCAGTTAATATCAGTCAGTTAATATCAGTCAGTTAGTATCAGTCAAATAATATCAGTCAGTTAATATCAGTCAAATAATATCAGTCAGTTAATATCAGTCAGTTAATATCAGTCAGTTAATTTCAGTCAGTTAATATCAGTAAAATCAGTCAGTTAATATCAGTCAGTTAATATCAGTCAGTTAATATCAGTCAGTTAATATCAGTAAAATCAGTCAGTTAATATCAGTCAGTTAATATCAGTCAAATCATATCAGTCAGTTAATATCAGTCAGTTAATATCAGTCAGTTAATATCTGTCAGTTAATATCTGTCAGTTAATATCAGTCAGTTAATATCAGTCAGTTAATATCAGTCAGTTAATATCAGTCAGTTAATATCAGTCAGTTAATATCAGTCAAATCATATCAGTCAGTTAATATCAGTCAGTTAATATCAGTCAGTTAATATCAGTCAGTTAATATCTGTCAGTTAATATCAGTCAGTTAATATCAGTCAGTTAATATCAGTCAGTTAATATCAGTCAGTTAATATCTGTCAGTTAATATCAGTCAGTTAATATCAGTCAGTTAATATCAGTCAGTTAATATCAGTCAGTTTATATCAGTCAGTTAATCAGTCAGTTAATATCAGTCAGTTAATATCAGTCAGTTAATATCAGTCAGTTAATATCAGTCAGTTAATATCAGTCAGTTAATATCAGTCAGTTAATATCAGTCAGTTAAGATCAGTCAGTTAATATCAGTCAGTTTATATCAGTCAGTTAATATCAGTCAGTTAATATCAGTCAGTTAATATCAGTCAGTTTATATCAGTCAGTTAATATCAGTCAGTTAATATCAGTCAGTTAAGATCAGTCAGTTAATATCAGTCAGTTTATATCAGTCAGTTAATATCAGTCAGTTAATATCAGTCAGTTAATATCAGTCAGTTAATATCAGTCAGTTTATATCAGTCAGTTAATATCAGTCAGTTAATATCAGTCAGTTAAGATCAGTCAGTTTATATCAGTCAGTTAATATCTGTCAGTTTATATCTGTCAGTTTATATCAGTCAGTTAATATCAGTCAGTTAATATCTGTCAGTTTATATCTGTCAGTTAATATCAGTCAGTTAATATCTGTCAGTTAATATCTGTCAGTTTATATCTGTCAGTTAATATCTGTCAGTTAATATCTGTCAGTTTATATCTGTCAGTTTATATCAGTCAGTTAATATCAGTCAGTTAATATCTGTCAGTTTATATCTGTCAGTTAATATCAGTCAGTTAATATCTGTCAGTTAATATCAGTCAGTTAATATCTGTCAGTTTATATCTGTCAGTTAATATCAGTCGGTTAATATCTGTCAGTTAATATCTGTCAGTTTATATCAGTCAGTTAATATCCGTCAGTTAATATCAGTCAGTTAATATCAGTCAGTTAATATCCGTCAGTTAATATCAGTCAGTTAATATCCGTCAGTTAATATCAGTCAGTTAATATCTGTCAGTTAATATCTGTCAGTTTATATCAGTCAGTTAATATCCGCAGTTAATATCAGTCAGTTAATATCAGTCAGTTAATATCCGTCAGTTAATATCAGTCAGTTAATATCCGTCAGTTAATATCAGTCAGTTAATATCTGTCAGTTAATATCTGTCAGTTAATATCAGTCAGTTAATATCAGTCAGTTAATATCAGTCAGTTAATATCAGTCAGTTAATATCCGTCAGTTAATATCAGTCAGTTAATATCAGTCAGTTAATATCGGTCAGTTAATATCAGTCAGTTAATATCCGTCAGTTAATATCAGTCAGTTAATATCTGTCAGTTAATATCAGTCAGTTAATATCAGTCAGTTAATATCTGTCAGTTAATATCAGTCAGTTAATATCAGTCAGTTAATATCAGTCAGTTAATATCTGTCAGTTAATATCAGTCAGTTAATATCTGTCAGTTAATATCAGTCAGTTAATATCAGTCAGTTAATATCAGTCAGTTAATATCTGTCAGTTAATATCAGTCAGTTAATATCAGTCAGTTAATATCAGTCAGTTAATATCTGTCAGTTAATATCAGTCAGTTAATATCAGTCAGTTAATATCAGTCAGTTAATATCAGTCAGTTAATATCCGTCAGTTAATATCAGTCAGTTAATATCAGTCAGTTAATATCAGTCAGTTAATATCAGTCAGTTAATATCCGCCAGTTAATATCAGTCAGTTAATATCTGTCAGTTAATATCAGTCAGTTAATATCAGTCAGTTAATATCTGTCAGTTAATATCAGTCAGTTAATATCAGTCAGTTAATATCAGTCAGTTAATATCAGTCAGTTAATATCAGTCAGTTAATATCCGCCAGTTAATATCAGTCAGTTAATATCCGTCAGTTAATATCAGTCAGTTAATATCAGTCAGTTAATATCCGCCAGTTAATATCAGTCAGTTAATATCCGTCAGTTAATATCAGTCAGTTAATATCAGTCAGTTAATATCAGTAAAATCAGTCAGTTAATATCCGCCAGTTAATATCAGTCAGTTAATATCAGTCAGTTAATATCAGTAAAATCAGTCAGTTAATATCAGTCAGTTAATATCAGTCAGTTAATATCAGTGAAATCAGTCAGTTAATACAGTCAGTTAATATCAGTCAGTTAATATCAGTAAAATCAGTCAGTTAACATCAGTCAGTTAATATCAGTCAGTTAATATCAGTCAGTTAATATCAGTCAGTTAATATCAGTAAAATCAGTCAGTTAATATCAGTCAGTTAATATCAGTCAGTTAATATCAGTAAAATCAGTCAGCTAACATCAGTCAGTTAATATCAGTCAGTTAATATCAGTCAGTTAATATCAGTCAGTTAATATCAGTCAGTTAATATCAGTAAAATCAGTCAGTTAATATCAGTCAGTTAATATTAGTCAGTTAATATCTGTCAGTTAATATCAGTCAGTTAATATCCGTCAGTTAATATCCGTCAGTTAATATCAGTCAGTTAATATCAGTCAGTTAATATCAGTCAGTTAATATCAGTCAGTTAATATCAGTAAAATCAGTCAGTTAATATCAGTCAGTTAATATCAGTCAGTTAATATCAGTCAGTTAATATCCGCCAGTTAATATCAGTCAGTTAATATCAGTCAGTTAATATCAGTCAGTTAATATCAGTAAAATCAGTCAGTTAATATCAGTCAGTTAATATCAGCAGTTAATATCAGTCAGTAATATCAGTCAGTTAATATCAGTAAAATCAGTCAGTTAATATCAGTCAGTTAATATCAGTCAGTTAATATCAGTCAGTTAATATCCGCCGTTAATATCCGTCAGTTAATATCAGTCAGTTAATATCAGTCGTTAATATCAGTCAGTTAATATCAGTAAAATCAGTCAGTTAATATCAGTCAGTTAATATCAGTAAAATCAGTCAGTTAATATCAGTCAAATAATATCAGTTAGTTAATATCAGTCAGTTAATATCAGTCAGTTAATATCAGTCAGTTAATATCAGTAAAATCAGTCAGTTAATATCAGTCAGTTAATATCAGTCAGTTAATATCAGTCAGTTAATATCTGTCAGTTAATATCTGTCAGTTAATATCAGTCAGTTAATATAAGTCAGCTAATATCAGTAATATCAGTCAGTTAATATCAGTCAGTTAATATCAGTCAGTTAATATCAGTAATATCAGTCAGTTAATATCAGCGTTAATATCAGTCAGTTAATATCAGTCAGTTAATATCAGTAAAATCAGTCAGTTAATATCAGTCAGTTAATATCAGTCAGTTAATATCAGTCAGTTAATATCAGTCAGTTAATATCTGTCAGTTAATATCAGTCAGTTTATATCAGTCAGTTAATATCCGCAGTTAATATCAGTCAGTTTATATCTGTCAGTTAATATCCGTCAGTTAATATCAGTCAGTTAATATCAGTCAGTTTATATCAGTCAGTTAATATCAGTCAGTTAATATCAGTCAGTTAATATCAGTCAGTTAATATCGTCAGTTAATATCTGTCAGTTTATATCAGTCAGTTTATATCAGTCAGTTTATATCAGTCAGTTTATATCAGTCAGTTAATATCAGTCAGTTAATATCAGTCAGTTTATATCAGTCAGTTATCAGTCAGTTAATATCTGTCAGTTAATATCAGTCAGTTAATATCAGTCAGTTAATATCAGTCAGTTAATATCAGTCAGTTAATATCAGTCAGTTTATATCAGTCAGTTAATATCAGTCAGTTAATATCAGTCAGTTAATATCAGTCAGTTAATATCTGTCAGTTAATATCAGTCAGTTTATATCAGTCAAATAATATCAGTCAGTTAATATCAGTCAGTTAATATCAGTCAGTTAATATCAGTCAGTTAATATCAGTCAGTTAATATCAGTAAAATCAGTCAGTTAATATCAATCAGTTAATATCAGTCAGTTAATATCAGTAAAATCAGTCAGTTAATATCAGTCAGTTAATATCAGCCAGTTAATATCTGTCGCTAATATCAGTCAGTTTATATCAGTCAGCTAATATCAGTCAGTTAATATCAGTCAGTTAATATCAGTCAGTTAATATCAGTCAGTTTATATCAGTCAGTTAATATCTGTCAGTTAATATCAGTCAAATAATATCAGTCAGTTAATATCAGTCAGTTAATATCAGTCAGTTAATATCAGTAAAATCAGTCAGTTAATATCAATCAGTTAATATCAGTCAGTTAATATCAGTAAAATCAGTCAGTTAATATCAGTCAGTTAATATCAGTCAGTTAATATCTGTCAGTTAATATCAGTCAAATAATATCAGTCAGTTAATATCAGTCAGTTAATATCAGTCAGTTAATATCAGTAAAATCAGTCAGTTAATATCAATCAGTTAATATCAGTCAGTTAATATCAGTAAAATCAGTCAGTTAATATCAGTCAGTTAATATCAGTCAGTTAATATCAGTCAGTTAATATCGTCAGTTAATATCAGTCAGTTTATATCAGTCAGTTAATATCAGTCAGTTAATATCAGTCAGTTAATATCAGTCAGTTAATATCAGTCAGTTTATATCAGTCAGTTAATATCTGTCAGTTAATATCAGTAAAATAATATCAGTCAGTTAATATCAATCAGTTAATATCAGTCAGTTAATATCAGTAAAATCAGTCAGTTAATATCAGTCAGTTAATATCACTCAGTTAATATCAGTAAAATCAGTCAGTTAATATCAATCAGTTAATATCAGTCAGTTAATATCAGTAAAATCAGTCAGTTAATATCAGTCAGTTAATATCAGTCAGTTAATATCAGTAAAATCAGTCAGTTAATATCAGTCAGTTAATATCAGTCAGTTAATATCAGTCAGTTAATATCTGTCAGTTAATATCTGTCAGTGTATATCAGTCAGTTAATATCAGTCCGTTTATATCAGTAAGTTAATATCAGTCAGTTAATATCAGTCAGTTAATATCAGTCAGTTAATATCTGTCAGTTAATATCAGTCAGTTAATATCAGTCAGTTAATATCAGTCAGTTAATATCAGTCAGTTAATATCAGTCAGTTAATATCCGTCAGTTAATATCAGTCAGTTAATATCAGTCAGTTAATATCAGTCAAGTTAATATCAGTCAGTTAATATCAGTCAGTTAATATCAGTCAGTTAATATCAGTCAGTTAATATCAGTCAGTTAATATCAGTCAGTTAATATCTGTCAGTTAATATCAGTCAGTTAATATCAGTCAGTTAATATCAGTCAGTTAATATCAGTCAGTTAATATCAGTCAGTTAATATCCGCCAGTTAATATCAGTCAGTTAATATCCGTCAGTTAATATCAGTCAGTTAATATCAGTCAGTTAATATCCGTCAGTTAATATCAGTCAGTTAATATCCGTCAGTTAATATCAGTCAGTTAATATCAGTAAAATCAGTCAGTTAATATCAGTCAGTTAATATCACTCAGTTAATATCAGTAAAATCAGTCAGTTAATATCAATCAGTTAATATCAGTCAGTTAATATCAGTAAAATCAGTCAGTTAATATCAGTCAGTTAATATCAGTCAGTTAATATCAGTAAAATCAGTCAGTTAATATCAGTCAGTTAATATCAGTCAGTTAATATCAGTCAGTTAATATCTGTCAGTTAATATCTGTCAGTGTATATCAGTCAGTTAATATCAGTCCGTTTATATCAGTAAGTTAATATCAGTCAGCCGCTAATATCAGTCAGTTAATATCAGTCAGTTAATATCTGTCAGTTAATATCAGTCAGTTAATATCAGTCAGTTAATATCAGTCAGTTAATATCAGTCAGTTAATATCAGTCAGTTAATATCAGTCAGTTAATATCCGTCAGTTAATATCAGTCAGTTAATATCAGTCAGTTAATATCAGTCAGTTAATATCAGTCAGTTAATATCAGTCAGTTAATATCCATCAGTTAATATCAGTCAGTTAATATCTGCAGTTAATATCAGTCAGTTAATATCAGTCAGTTAATATCTGTCAGTTAATATCAGTCAGTTAATATCAGTCAGTTAATATCAGTCAGTTAATATCAGTCAGTTAATATCAGTCAGCTAATATCCGCAGTTAATATCAGTCAGTTAATATCCGCCAGTTAATATCAGTCAGTTAATATCAGTCAGTTAATATCCGTCAGTTAATATCAGTCAGTTAATATCCGCCAGTTAATATCAGTCAGTTAATATCAGTCAGTTAATATCAGTAAAATCAGTCAGTTAATATCCGTCAGTTAATATCAGTCAGTTAATATCAGTCAGTTAATATCAGTAAAATCAGTCAGTTAATATCAGTCAGTTAATATCAGTCAGTTAATATCAGTGAAATCAGTCAGTTAATACCAGTCAGTTAATATCAGTCAGTTAATATCAGTAAAATCAGTCAGTTAACATCAGTCAGTTAATATCAGTCAGTTAATATCAGTCAGTTAATATCAGTCAGTTAATATCAGTAAAATCAGTCAGTTAATATCAGTCAGTTAATATCAGTCAGTTAATATCAGTAAAATCAGTCAGCTAACATCAGTCAGTTAATATCAGTCAGTTAATATCAGTCAGTTAATATCAGTCAGTTAATATCAGTCAGTTAATATCAGTAAAATCAGTCAGTTAATATCAGTCAGTTAATATCAGCCAGTAATATCTGTCAGTTAATATCAGTCAGTTAATATCCGTCGTTAATATCCGTCAGTTAATATCAGTCAGTTAATATCAGTCAGTTAATATCAGTCAGTTAATATCAGTCAGTTAATATCCGTCAGTTAATATCAGTCAGTTAATATCAGTAAGTAATATCAGTCAGTTAATATCAGTCAGTTAATATCAGTAAAATCAGTCAGTTAATATCAGTCAGTTAATATCAGTCAGTTAATATCAGTCAGTTAATATCCGTCAGTTAATATCAGTCAGTTAATATCAGTCAGTTAATATCAGTAAAATCAGTCAGTTAATATCAGTCAGTTAATATCAGTCAGTTAATATCAGTCAGTTAATATCAGTCAGTTAATATCAGTAAAATCAGTCAGTTAATATCAGTCAGTTAATATCAGTCAGTTAATATCAGTCAGTTAATATCCGTCAGTTAATATCCGTCAGTTAATATCAGTCAGTTAATATCAGTCAGTTAATATCAGTCAGTTAATATCAGTAAAATCAGTCAGTTAATATCAGTCAGTTAATATCAGTAAAATCAGTCGTTAATATCAGTCAAATAATATCAGTTAGTTAATATCAGTCAGTTAATATCAGTCAGTTAATATCAGTCAGTTAATATCAGTAAAATCAGTCAGTTAATATCAGTCAGTTAATATCAGTCAGTTAATATCAGTCAGTTAATATCTGTCAGTTAATATCTGTCAGTAATATCAGTCAGTTAATATAAGTCAGTTAATATCAGTAATATCAGTCAGTTAATATCAGTCAGTTAATATCAGTCAGTTAATATCAGTAATATCAGTCAGTTAATATCAGTCAGTTAATATCAGTCAGTTAATATCAGTAAAATCAGTCAGTTAATATCAGTCAGTTAATATCAGTCAGTTAATATCAGTCAGTTAATATCAGTCAGTTAATATCTGTCAGTTAATATCAGTCAGTTTATATCAGTCAGTTAATATCCGTCAGTTAATATCAGCTGTTATATCTGTCAAATATCCGCAGTTAATATCAGTCAGTTAATATCAGTCAGTTATATCAGTCAGTTAATATCAGTCAGTTAATATCAGTCAGTTAATATCAGTCAGTTAATATCGTCAGTTAATATCTGTCAGTTTATATCAGTCAGTTTATATCAGTCAGTTTATATCAGTCAGTTTATATCAGTCAGTTAATATCAGTCAGTTAATATCAGTCAGTTTATATCAGTCAGTTAATATCTGTCAGTTAATATCAGTCAGTTAATATCAGTCAGTTAATATCAGTCAGTTAATATCAGCCAGTTAATATCAGTCAGTTTATATCAGTCAGTTAATATCAGTCAGTTAATATCAGTCAGTTAATATCAGTCAGTTAATATCTGTCAGTTAATATCAGTCAGTTTATATCAGTCAAATAATATCAGTCAGTTAATATCAGTCAGTTAATATCAGTCAGTTAATATCAGTCAGTTAATATCAGTCAGTTAATATCAGTAAAATCAGTCAGTTAATATCAATCAGTTAATATCAGTCAGTTAATATCAGTAAAATCAGTCAGTTAATATCAGCCAGTTAATATCAGTCAGTTAATATCGTCAGTTAATATCAGTCAGTTTATATCAGTCAGCTAATATCAGTCAGTTAATATCAGTCAGTTAATATCAGTCAGTTAATATCAGTCAGTTTATATCAGTCAGTTAATATCTGTCAGTTAATATCAGTCAAATAATATCAGTCAGTTAATATCAGTCAGTTAATATCAGCCAGTTAATATCAGTAAAATCAGTCAGTTAATATCAATCAGTTAATATCAGTCAGTTAATATCAGTAAAATCAGTCAGTTAATATCAGTCAGTTAATATCAGTCAGTTAATATCTGTCAGTTAATATCAGTCAAATAATATCAGTCAGTTAATATCAGTCAGTTAATATCAATCAGTTAATATCAGTCAGTTAATATCAGTAAAATCAGTCAGTTAATATCAGTCAGTTAATATCAGTCAGTTAATATCAGTCAGTTAATATCGTCAGTTAATATCAGTCAGTTTATATCAGTCGTTAATATCAGTCAGTTAATATCAGTCAGTTAATATCAGTCAGTTAATATCAGTCAGTTTATATCAGTCAGTTAATATCTGTCAGTTAATATCAGTAAAATAATATCAGTCAGTTAATATCAATCAGTTAATATCAGTCAGTTAATATCAGTAAAATCAGTCAGTTAATATCAGTCACAATATCAGTCAGTTAATATCAGTAAAATCAGTCAGTTAATATCAGTCAGTTAATATCAGTCAGTTAATATCAGTCAGTTAATATCTGTCAGTTAATATCTGTCAGTGTATATCAGTCAGTTAATATCAGTCCGTTTATATCAGTAAGTTAATATCAGTCAGTTAATATCAGTCAGTTAATATCAGTCGGTTAATATCTGTCAGTTAATATCAGTCGGTTAATATCAGTCAGTTAATATCAGTCAGTTAATATCAGTCAGTTAATATCAGTCAGTTAATATCCGTCAGTTAATATCAGTCAGTTAATATCAGTCAGTTAATATCAGTCGTTAATATCAGTCAGTTAATATCAGTCAGTTAATATCAGTCAGTTAATATCTGTCAGTTAATATCAGTCAGTTAATATCAGTCAGTTAATATCTGTCAGTTAATATCAGTCAGTTAATATCAGTCAGTTAATATCAGTCAGTTAATATCAGTCAGTTAATATCAGTCAGTTAATATCCGTCCAGTTAATATCAGTCAGTTAATATCCGTCAGTTAATATCAGTCAGTTAATATCAGTCAGTTAATATCCGTCAGTTAATATCAGTCAGTTAATATCCGTCCAGTTAATATCAGTCAGTTAATATCAGTAAAATCAGTCAGTTAATATCAGTCAGTTAATATCACTCAGTTAATATCAGTAAAATCAGTCAGTTAATATCAATCAGTTAATATCAGTCAGTTAATATCAGTAAAATCAGTCAGTTAATATCAGTCAGTTAATATCAGTCAGTTAATATCAGTAAAATCAGTCAGTTAATATCAGTCAGTTAATATCAGTCAGTTAATATCAGTCAGTTAATATCTGTCAGTTAACATCTGTCAGTGTATATCAGTCAGTTAATATCAGTCCGTTTATATCAGTAAGTTAATATCAGTCAGTTAATATCAGTCAGTTAATATCAGTCAGTTAATATCTGTCAGTTAATATCAGTCAGTTAATATCAGTCGGTTAATATCAGTCAGTTAATATCAGTCAGTTAATATCAGTCAGTTAATATCAGTCAGTTAATATCAGTCAGTTAATATCAGCAGTTAATATCAGTCAGTTAATATCCATCAGTTAATATCAGTCAGTTAATATCTGTCAGTTAATATCAGTCAGTTAATATCAGTCAGTTAATATCGTCAGTTAATATCAGTCAGTTAATATCAGTCAGTTAATATCAGTCAGTTAATATCAGTCAGTTAATATCAGTCAGTTAATATCCGTCAGTTAATATCAGTCAGTTAATATCCGTCAGTTAATATCAGTCAGTTAATATCAGTCAGTTAATATCCGCCAGTTAATATCAGTCAGTTAATATCCGTCAGTTAATATCAGTCAGTTAATATCAGTCAGTTAATATCAGTAAAATCAGTCAGTTAATATCCGTCAGTTAATATCAGTCAGTTAATATCAGTCAGTTAATATCAGTAAAATCAGTCAGTTAATATCAGTCAGTTAATATCAGTCAGTTAATATCAGTGAAATCAGTCAGTTAATATCAGTCAGTTAATATCAGTCAGTTAATATCAGTAAAATCAGTCAGTTAACATCAGTCAGTTAATATCAGTCAGTTAATATCAGTCAGTTAATATCAGTCAGTTAATATCAGTAAAATCAGTCAGTTAATATCAGTCAGTTAATATCAGTCAGTTAATATCAGTAAAATCAGTCAGCTAACATCAGTCAGTTAATATCAGTCAGTTAATATCAGTCAGTTAATATCAGTCAGTTAATATCAGTCAGTTAATATCAGTAAAATCAGTCAGTTAATATCAGTCAGTTAATATCAGTCAGTTAATATCTGTCAGTTAATATCAGTCAGTTAATATCCGTCAGTTAATATCCGCAGTTAATATCAGTCAGTTAATATCAGTCAGTTAATATCAGTCAGTTAATATCAGTCAGTTAATATCCGTCAGTTAATATCAGTCAGTTAATATCAGTCAGTTAATATCAGTCAGTTAATATCAGTCAGTTAATATCAGTAAAATCAGTCAGTTAATATCAGTCAGTTAATATCAGTCAGTTAATATCAGTCAGTTAATATCCGTCAGTTAATATCAGTCAGTTAATATCAGTCAGTTAATATCAGTAAAATCAGTCAGTTAATATCAGTCAGTTAATATCAGTCAGTTAATATCAGTCAGTTAATATCAGTCAGTTAATATCAGTAAAATCAGTCAGTTAATATCAGTCAGTTAATATCAGTCAGTTAATATCAGTCAGTTAATATCCGTCAGTTAATATCCGTCAGTTAATATCAGTCAGTTAATATCAGTCAGTTAATATCAGTCAGTTAATATCAGTAAAATCAGTCAGTTAATATCAGTCAGTTAATATCAGTAAAATCAGTCAGTTAATATCAGTCAAATAATATCAGTTAGTTAATATCAGTCAAATATCAGTCAGTTAATATCAGTCAGTTAATATCAGTAAAATCAGTCAGTTAATATCAGTCAAATAATATCAGTCAGTTAATATCAGTCAGTTAATATCTGTCAGTTAATATCTGTCAGTTAATATCAGTCAGTTAATATAAGTCAGTTAATATCAGTAATATCAGTCAGTTAATATCAGTCAGTTAATATCAGTCAGTTAATATCAGTAATATCAGTCAGTTAATATCAGTCAGTTAATATCAGTCAGTTAATATCAGTAAAATCAGTCAGTTAATATCAGTCAGTTAATATCAGTCAGTTAATATCAGTCAGTTAATATCAGTCAGTTAATATCTGTCAGTTAATATCAGTCAGTTTATATCAGTCAGTTAATATCCGTCAGTTAATATCAGTCAGTTTATATCTGTCAGTTAATATCCGTCAGTTAATATCAGTCAGTTAATATCAGTCAGTTTATATCAGTCAGTTAATATCAGTCAGTTAATATCAGTCAGTTAATATCAGTCAGTTAATATCTGTCAGTTAATATCTGTCAGTTTATATCAGTCAGTTTATATCAGTCAGTTTATATCAGTCAGTTTATATCAGTCAGTTAATATCAGTCAGTTAATATCAGTCAGTTTATATCAGTCAGTTATCAGTCAGTTAATATCAGTCAGTTAATATCAGTCAGTTAATATCAGTCAGTTAATATCAGTCAGTTAATATCAGTCAGTTTATATCAGTCAGTTAATATCAGTCAGTTAATATCAGTCAGTTAATATCAGTCAGTTAATATCTGTCAGTTAATATCAGTCAGTTTATATCAGTCAAATAATATCAGTCAGTTAATATCAGTCAGTTAATATCAGTCAGTTAATATCAGTCAGTTAATATCAGTCAGTTAATATCAGTAAAATCAGTCAGTTAATATCAATCAGTTAATATCAGTCAGTTAATATCAGTAAAATCAGTCAGTTAATATCAGTCAGTTAATATCAGTCAGTTAATATCTGTCAGTTAATATCAGTCAGTTTATATCAGTCAGCTAATATCAGTCAGTTAATATCAGTCAGTTAATATCAGTCAGTTAATATCAGTCAGTTTATATCAGTCAGTTAATATCTGTCAGTTAATATCAGTCAAATAATATCAGTCAGTTAATATCAGTCAGTTAATATCAGTCAGTTAATATCAGTAAAATCAGTCAGTTAATATCAATCAGTTAATATCAGTCAGTTAATATCAGTAAAATCAGTCAGTTAATATCAGTCAGTTAATATCAGTCAGTTAATATCTGTCAGTTAATATCAGTCAAATAATATCAGTCAGTTAATATCAGTCAGTTAATATCAGTCAGTTAATATCAGTAAAATCAGTCAGTTAATATCAATCAGTTAATATCAGTCAGTTAATATCAGTAAAATCAGTCAGTTAATATCAGTCAGTTAATATCAGTCAGTTAATATCAGTCAGTTAATATCTGTCAGTTAATATCAGTCAGTTTATATCAGTCAGTTAATATCAGTCAGTTAATATCAGTCAGTTAATATCAGTCAGTTAATATCAGTCAGTTTATATCAGTCAGTTAATATCTGTCAGTTAATATCAGTAAAATAATATCAGTCAGTTAATATCAATCAGTTAATATCAGTCAGTTAATATCAGTAAAATCAGTCAGTTAATATCAGTCAGTTAATATCACTCAGTTAATATCAGTAAAATCAGTCAGTTAATATCAATCAGTTAATATCAGTCAGTTAATATCAGTAAAATCAGTCAGTTAATATCAGTCAGTTAATATCAGTCAGTTAATATCAGTAAAATCAGTCAGTTAATATCAGTCAGTTAATATCAGTCAGTTAATATCAGTCAGTTAATATCTGTCAGTTAATATCTGTCAGTGTATATCAGTCAGTTAATATCAGTCCGTTTATATCAGTAAGTTAATATCAGTCAGTTAATATCAGTCAGTTAATATCAGTCAGTTAATATCTGTCAGTTAATATCAGTCAGTTAATATCAGTCAGTTAATATCAGTCAGTTAATATCAGTCAGTTAATATCAGTCAGTTAATATCAGTCAGTTAATATCAGTCAGTTAATATCAGTCAGTTAATATCAGTCAGTTAATATCAGTCAGTTAATATCTGTCAGTTAATATCTGTCCGTTTATATCAGTCAGTTAATATCAGTCAGTTAATATCAGTCAGTTAATATCAGTCAGTTAATATCTGTCAGTTAATATCAGTCAGTTAATATCAGTCAGTTAATATCTGTCAGTTAATATCAGTCAGTTAATATCAGTCAGTTAATATCAGTCAGTTAATATCAGTCAGTTAATATCAGTCAGTTAATATCTGTCAGTGTATATCAGTCAGTTAATATCAGTCAGTCAATATCAGTCAGTTAATATCAGTCAGTTAATATCTGTCAGTTAATATCAGTCAGTGTATATCAGTCAGTTAATATCAGTCCGTTTATATCAGTCAGTTAATATCAGTCAGTTAATATCAGTCAGTTAATATCAGTCAGTTAATATCAGTCAGTTAATATCAGTCAGTTAATATCGTCAGTTAATATCTGTCAGTGTATATCAGTCAGTTAATATCAGTCCGTTTATATCAGTAAGTTAATATCAGTCAGTTAATATCAGTCAGTTAATATCAGTCAGTTAATATCTGTCAGTTTATATCAGTCAGTTAATATCAGTCAGTTTATATCAGTCAGTTAATATCAGTCAGTTAATATCAGTCAGTTTATATCAGTCAGTTAATATCAGTCAGTTAATATCTGTCAGTTAATATCAGTCAGTTAATATCAGTCAGTTAATATCAGTCAGTTAATATCTGTCAGTTTATATCAGTCAGTTAATATCAGTCAGTTTATATCAGTCAGTTAATATCAGTCAGTTTATATCAGTCAGTTAATATCAGTCAGTTAATATCAGTCAGTTTATATCAGTCAGTTTATATCAGTCAGTTAATATCAGTCAGTTAATATCAGTCAGTTAATATCAGTCAGTTAATATCTGTCAGTTAATATCAGTCAGTTTATATCAGTCAGTTAATATCTGTCAGTTAATATCAGTCAAATAATATCAGTCAGTTAATATCAGTCAGTTAATATCAGTCAGTTAATATCAGTAAAATCAGTCAGTTAATATCAGTCAGTTAATATCAGTCAGTTAATATCAGTCAGTTAATATCAGTAAAATCAGTCAGTTAATATCAATCAGTTAATATCAGTCAGTTAATATCAGTAAAGTAAGTCAGTTAATATCAGTCAGTTAATATCAGTCAGTTAATATCAGTCAGTTAATATCAGTAAAATCAGTCAGTTAATATCAGTCAGTTAATATCAGTCAGTTAATATCAGTCAGTTAATATCAGTAAAATCAGTCAGTTAATATCAGTCAGTTAATATCAGTCAGTTAATATCAGTAAAATCAGTCAGTTAATATCAGTCAGTTAATATCAGTCAGTTAATATCAGTAAAATCAGTCAGTTAATATCAGTCAGTTAATATCAGTCAGTTAATATCAGTCAGTTAATATCAGTCAGTTAATATCAGTCAAATAATATCAGTCAAATAATATCAGTCAGTTAATATCAGTCAAATAATATCAGTCAGTTAATATCAGTAAAATCAGTCAGTTAATATCAGTCAGTTAATATCAGTCAGTTAATATCAGTCAGTTAATATCAGTCAGTTAATATCAGTAAAATCAGTCAGTTAATATCAGTCAGTTAATATCAGCCAGTTAATATCAGTCAGTTAATATCAGTAAAATCAGTCAGTTAATATCAGTCAGTTAATATCAGTCAGTTAATATCAGTCAGTTAATATCAGTAAAATCAGTCAGTTAATATCAGTCAGTTAATATCAGTCAGTTAATATCAGTCAGTTAATATCAGTAAAATCAGTCAGTTAATATCAGTCAGTTAATATCAGTCAGTTAATATCAGTCAGTTAATATCAGTAAAATCAGTCAGTTAATATCAGTCAGTTAATATCAGTCAGTTAATATCAGTAAAATCAGTCAGTTAATATCAGTCAGTTAATATCAGTCAGTTAATATCAGTCAGTTAATATCAGTCAGTTAATATCAGTCAAATAATATCAGTCAAATAATATCAGTCAGTTAATATCAGTCAAATAATATCAGTCAGTTAATATCAGTAAAATCAGTCAGTTAATATCAGTCAGTTAATATCAGTCAGTTAATATCAGCCAGTTAATATCAGTCAGTTAATATCAGTAAAATCAGTCAGTTAATATCAGTCAGTTAATATCAGTCAGTTAATATCAGTCAGTTAATATCAGTAAAATCAGTCAGTTAATATCAGTCAGTTAATATCAGTCAGTTAATATCAGTCAGTTAATATCAGTCAGTTAATATCAGTCAAATAATATCAGTCAGTTAATCAGTCAGTTAATATCAGTCAGTTAATATCAGTCAGTTAATATCAGTCAAATAATATCAGTCAGTTAATATCAGTAAAATCAGTCAGTTAATATCAGTCAGTTAATATCAGTCAGTTAATATCAGTCAGTTAATATCAGTCAGTTAATATCAGTCAGTTAGTATCAGTCAAATAATATCAGTCAGTTAATATCAGTCAAATAATATCAGTCAGTTAATATCAGTCAGTTAATATCAGTCAGTTAATTTCAGTCAGTTAATATCAGTAAAATCAGTCAGTTAATATCAGTCAGTTAATATCAGTCAGTTAATATCAGTCAGTTAATATCAGTAAAATCAGTCAGTTAATATCAGTCAGTTAATATCAGTCAGTTAATATCAGTCAGTTAATATCTGTCAGTTAATATCAGTCAGTTAATATCAGTCAGTTAATATCAGTCAGTTAATATCAGTCAGTTAATATCAGTCAGTTTATATCAGTCAGTTAAGATCAGTCAGTTAAGATCAGTCAGTTAATATCTGTCAGTTAATATCAGTCAGTTAATATCAGTCAGTTAATATCAGTCAGTTTATATCAGTCAGTTAAGATCAGTCAGTTAATATCAGTCAGTTAAGATCAGTCAGTTAATATCTGTCAGTTAATATCAGTCAGTTAATATCAGTCAGTTAATATCAGTCAGTTAATATCAGTCAGTTTATATCAGTCAGTTAAGATCAGTCAGTTAATATCAGTCAGTTAATATCAGTCAGTTTATATCAGTCAGTTAATATCAGTCAGTTAATATCAGTCAGTTAATATCAGTCAGTTAAGATCAGTCAGTTAATATCAGTCAGTTAATATCAGTCAGTTAATATCAGTCAGTTTATATCAGTCAGTTAATATCAGTCAGCTAATATCAGTCAGTTAAGATCAGTCAGTTTATATCAGTCAGTTAATATCAGTCAGTTAAGATCAGTCAGTTAAGATCAGTCAGTTAATATCAGTCAGTTAATATCAGTCAAATAATATCAGTCAGTTAATATCAGTAAAATCAGTCAGTTAATATCAGTCAGTTAATATCAGTCAGTTAATATCAGTCAGTTAATATCAGTCAGTTAATATCAGTAGTTAGTATCAGTCAAATAATATCAGTCAGTTAATATCAGTCAAATAATATCAGTCAGTTAATATCAGTCAGTTAATATCAGTCAGTTAATTTCAGTCAGTTAATATCAGTAAAATCAGTCAGTTAATATCAGTCAGTTAATATCAGTCAGTTAATATCAGTAAAATCAGTCAGTTAATATCAGTCAGTTAATATCAGTCAAATAATATCAGTCAGTTAATATCAGTCAGTTAATATCAGTCAGTTAATATCTGTCAGTTAATATCAGTCAGTTAATATCAGTCAGTTAATATCAGTCAGTTATATCAGTCAGTTAAGATCAGTCAGTTAAGATCAGTCAGTTAATATCTGTCAGTTAATATCAGTCAGTTAATATCAGTCAGTTAATATCAGTCAGTTAATATCAGTCAGTTTATATCAGTCAGTTAAGATCAGTCAGTTAATATCAGTCAGTTAAGATCAGTCAGTTAATATCTGTCAGTTAATATCAGTCAGTTAATATCAGTCAGTTAATATCAGTCAGTTTATATCAGTCAGTTAAGATCAGTCAGTTAATATCAGTCAGTTAATATCAGTCAGTTAATATCAGTCAGTTTATATCAGTCAGTTAATATCAGTCAGTTAATATCAGTCAGTTAATATCAGTCAGTTTATATCAGTCAGTTAAGATCAGTCAGTTAATATCAGTCAGTTAATATCAGTCAGTTAATATCAGTCAGTTTATATCAGTCAGTTAATATCAGTCAGTTAATATCAGTCAGTTAAGATCAGTCAGTTTATATCAGTCAGTTAATATCAGTCAGTTAATATCAGTCAGTTTATATCAGTCAGTTAATATCAGTCAGTTTATATCAGTCAGTTAAGATCAGTCAGTTAAGATCAGTCAGTTAATATCTGTCAGTTAATATCAGTCAGTTAATATCAGTCAGTTAATATCAGTCAGTTAATATCAGTCAGTTTATATCAGTCAGTTAAGATCAGTCAGTTAATATCAGTCAGTTAATATCAGTCAGTTTATATCAGTCAGTTAATATCAGTCAGTTAATATCAGTCAGTTAATATCAGTCAGTTTATATCAGTCAGTTAAGATCAGTCAGTTAATATCAGTCAGTTAATATCAGTCAGTTAATATCAGTCAGTTATATCAGTCAGTTAATATCAGTCAGTTAATATCAGTCAGTTAATATCAGTCAGTTAATATCAGTCAGTTTATATCAGTCAGTTAAGATCAGTCAGTTAATATCAGTCAGTTAATATCAGTCAGTTAATATCAGTCAGTTAATATCAGTCAGTTAATATCAGTCAGTTAATATCAGTCAGTTAAGATCAGTCAGTTATATCAGTCAGTTAATATCAGTCAGTTAAGATCAGTCAGTTTATATCAGTCAGTTAATATCAGTCAGTTAATATCAGTCAGTTAAGATCAGTCAGTTTATATCAGTCAGTTAATATCAGTCAGTTAAGATCAGTCAGTTAAGATCAGTCAGTTAAGATCAGTCAGTTAATATCAGTCAGTTAAGATCAGTCAGTTAATATCAGTCAGTTAATATCAGTCAGTTTATATCAGTCAGTTAAGATCAGTCAGTTAATATCAGTCAGTTAATATCAGTCAGTTAATATCAGTCTTTTATATCAGTCAGTTAATATCAGTCAGTTAATATCAGTCAGTTAATATCAGTCAGTTAAGATCAGTCAGTTTATATCAGTCAGTTAATATCAGTCAGTTAATATCAGTCAGTTAAGATCAGTCAGTTAATATCAGTCAGTTAATATCAGTCAGTTAATATCAGTCAGTTAAGATCAGTCAGTTAATATCAGTCAGTTAAGATCAGTCAGTTAAGATCAGTCAGTTAAGATCAGTCAGATAATATCAGTCAGTTAAGATCAGTCAGTTAATATCAGTCAGTTAATATCAGTCAGTTAATATCAGTCAGTTAAGATCAGTCAGTTAATATCAGTCAGTTAAGATCAGTCAGTTAAGATCAGTCAGTTAAGATCAGTCAGTTAATATCAGTCAGTTAAGATCAGTCAGTTAATATCAGTCAGTTAATATCAGTCAGTTAAGATCAGTCAGTTAAGATCAGTCAGTTAATATCAGTCAGTTAAGATCAGTCAGTTAAGATGACCTTTATGAATTAAACACATAGATGTACTTTGACCGTAGCTTAGGCCTTCATTATTTGATGTATTGTATGGTGAGGTCGCTTGTCATTGAGCAGTGCAATGTATTTATATATATATATATATATGACAAATAAACCAAACTTTGAACCTAAAAACACAGGCCCTGAAATAACAGCTCAAACACAGGCCATGATTTAACAGCTAAAATCACATTCAAATAAAATAAAATGTATTTATAAAGCCCTTTCTACATCAGCAGATGTCACCACGTGCTTAGACAGAAACACAACCTAAATCCACAAACAGCAAGCATTGCAGATGTAGAAGCATGGTGGCTAGGAAACGCTCCCTAGAAAGACAGGGGACCTAGGATGAAACCTAGAGACGAACTAGCCTCTGAGGGGTGGCCAGTCCTCTTCTGGCTGTGATGGGTGGAGATTATAACAGTACATTGCCATTAAAGCCAGATCGTTATTTGTATTTATTTTTTTAACCTTTATTTAACTAGGCAAGTACATTTAGAAAAAATCGTATTCTACAATGACGGTCTACCTTGGCAAAACCCTACCTTAACCCGGACGACGCTGGGCCAATTGTGCACCGCCCTATTGGACTCCCGATTACGGCCGGTAGTGATACAGCCTGGGATCAAACCAGGGTCTGTAGTACTGAGACGCAGTGCCTTAGACTGCTGCACCACTCAGGAGCCAAAGATGTTCAAAGGTTCATAGATGACCAGCAGGGTCAAATAATAATCACAGTGATTATAGAGGGTGGAACAGATCAGCACCTCAGGAGTACATTTCAGTTGGCTTTTCAAAACCGAACATTCAGAGGTCGAGAGAGAGAGGTCGAGAGAGAGAGGTCGAGAGAGAGAGGTCGAGAGAGAGAGAGAGAGAGAGAGAGAGAGAGAGAGAGAGAGAGAGAGAGAGAGAGAGAGAGAGAGAGAACCTTGAATGTGAAAGTCCTCAATGGTGCTGCCCATGCTAGAACTAGCTTTTGGGCACTAGAGTCCTCTATCCATCTATCCATCTCTATGGACATATGAAAACAACTGCGTACTCATGCCTGTGCTCCTGCCTGCACAATCCGGCATTTGTCTGTTATTTATTTTTTTATCAAGTTATGAGTTGATTCGTAAAACTTGCTTATATATGTTTATTAATGATAGTTGATGTTTTGACAAAGACAGGTTTCTTTACCCCTGTGGAGACTTATTGGGGGACTGGGGAGGGGGGTTAAGAGGTAGGGGTTCTCTGCATCTAGCTGTCTGGGTGCTCTCCAGCACCACCCCCTGAGCAGTAAGACGATCAGCAGGCACAGTCCAAATACATACAATGAAATCAATAACAGTGTCCCAAAAGTACAATGGAACCAATAGCAAAGTCCCAAAAGTACAGTGGAACCAATAGCATTGTCCAAAAAGGTAGTACATTCTGTCAATACTAGGATCCCTGTGATGGGGTCTGGTAGTGCAGCTTGTCTTTACTATGCCCCCTGTGGTGGGGTCTGGTAGTACAGCCTGTCTATACTCTATCCCCTGTGGTTGGGTCTGGTAGTACAGTCTGTATATTATATGCACCCTGTGGTGGGTACTGGTAGTGCAGCTTGTCTTTACTATGCCCCTTGTGGTGGGGTCTGGTAGTGCAGCCTGTCTATACTATGCCCCCTGTGGTGGGGTCTGGTAGTACAGTCTGTCTATACTATGTTGTCACAGCTCTCTTTTTCCTTACAACTGGTCAAACTGATGTCATTTGGCCATTTTTCACAGAATATCTTTCCTGTTTTTTGCATTATTGTAGTTTCTCCCCAGTCCCTAAACTGTAGATGTCACCTAGATTGAAGAATTCCTTCTATTGATCAATTACATTATTCTGTTTAGGCTTTAGTCTTCTAGGGCAACATGACAAAAGAGAAACTACATATATCTAGAAATTATAGACAAGTTGACTAACAAATAGCCTGCCAAAATGTCACAAATTAAAGGCAGAAACATAATTAAATCAGGCAAAAAAAGATCAGCCACTCTGTTAAAAAAAATACAAATAAATGTGTTCTGCCATCTTTGACTGGAGCCTACAGTACATGTTCTATATTTTAGAGTTAGGTTTGGGTGCAGGCCTCAGAGATTCACTTTATCACAGTCGGGCGGTTGCAGATGGGTTATTAGTTGTGGGCGGTTGCGGGTTAACAAACAGCTGACCCGCGCACCACTAGCGAGCGTAAACCAATGTAACTGGTGAGGATCAGTGCTGGGTGTTGTTCTGTTCAATGTGTCTAATACACAGAAATACAAGAAACAACAGCAGAATGGAAATAGTTATGAATCAATGTATTAATAGTTAATGAACTAATTAATATATTTATTGTCCTAAACTTTGAGCTTATTTACAACATTGCACTTATACTGTATTGACACCAAACCAAATTGTAAAAACTGCAAAGGTAAACGTATTTAATGTATCTAAAATAGTGAATATAAAATGTGCAATAATGTCTGACAGGAATACAAAGTAAATAATTAGGAGAAACCTGGTCCAAGAGCTAGAAGTAATAAAAAGCTGTTCTCGCTATACACCAAGTCACTTGGCTCTGTCATAACCTCACATGGTCTCTCCTATCATTGCTATGCAGACGACACACAATTAATCTTCTCCTTTCCCCCTTCTGATGACCAGGTGGCGAATCGCATCTCTGCATGTCTGGCAGACATATCAGTGTGGATGACGGATCACCACCTCAAGCTGAACCTCGGCAAGACGGAGCTGCTCTTCCTCCCGGGGAAGGACTGCCCGTTCCATGATCTTGCCATCACGGTTGACAACTCCATTGTGTCCTCCTCCCAGAGCGCTAAGAACCTTGGCGTGATCCTGGACAACACCCTGTCGTTCTCAACTAACATCAAGGCGGTGGCCCGTTCCTGTAGGTTCATGCTCTACAACATCCGCAGAGTACGACCCTGCCTCACACAGGAAGCGGCGCAGGTCCTAATCCAGGCACTTGTCATCTCCCGTCTGGATTACTGCAACTCGCTGTTGGCTGGGCTCCCTGCCTGTGCCATTAAACCCCTACAACTCATCCAGAACGCCGCAGCCCGTCTGGTGTTCAACCTTCCCAAGTTCTCTCACGTCACCCCGCTCCTCCGCTCTCTCCACTGGCTTCCAGTTGAAGCTCGCATCCGCTACAAGACCATGGTGCTTGCCTACGGAGCTGTGAGGGGAACGGCACCTCAGTACCTCCAGGCTCTGATCAGGCCCTACACCCAAACAAGGGCACTGCGTTCATCCACCTCTGGCCTGCTCGCCTCCCTACCACTGAGGAAGTACAGTTCCCGCTCAGCCCAGTCAAAACTGTTCGCTGCTCTGGCTCCCCAATGGTGGAACACACTCCCTCATGACGCCAGGACAGCGGAGTCAATCACCACCTTCCGGAGACACCTGAAACCCCACCTCTTTAAGGAATACCTAGGATAGGATAAAGTAATCCTTCTCACCCCCCCTTTAAGATTTAGATGCGCTATTGTAAAGTGGCTGTTCCACTGGATGTCATAAGGTGAATGCACCAATTTGTAAGTCGCTCTGGATAAGAGCGTCTGCTAAATGACTTAAATGTAAATGTAAATGTAAATCAATTTTAGTCACTGAGAAATGTCGGCCTATTTTTGTTGTAAAATCTGGAAAAGGCAAATCCCATAGAAAAAGAGCAGAAACATAATATTAATCTACAGAGAGTAAACAGAGAAGCTTTATGTGTTACAGAGAATCTACAAATGGTCAAATCCCATAGAAAAAGAGCAGAAGTATAATCAATCTTATTTCTCATCAATATACACAATTATCATTACAAGGAAAGATAATTCAGCTCCAGCATTTACTCAGAAGTTAAAGTTTAGGAGGGGTTGGGTTAAATGCGGAAGACACATTTCAGTTGAATGCATTCAGTTGTACAATTGACTAGGTATCCCCCTTTCCCTTTCCTTAACTTTACAAGAAAATAAAAATAATGACATCATTTAAAAAAAAGTTAAAGCTCATTATCTGGAAACCCTTCTAGATATGATAGCAGTATGATAGGAGAATAGAGGTGTAAATCCTAGCTTTGGTTTGGTGCTGAAGCTCTTCAGTCCAGGTTCTGTAGTGGTTCTCTTCAGTCCAGGTTCTGTGGTGGTTCTCTTCAGTCCAGGTTCTGTGGTGGTTCTCTTCAGTCCAGGTTCTGTGGTGGATCTCTTCAGTTCAGGTTCTGTGGTGGATCTCTTCAGTCCAGGTTATGTGGTGGTTCTCTTCAGTCCAGGTTCTGTGGTGGTTCTCTTCAGTCCAGGTTCTGTGGTGGATCTCTTCAGTTCAGGTTCTGTGGTGGATCTCTTCAGTCCAGGTTATGTGGTGGTTCTCTACAGTTCTCATAATCTGAGGGCTCAGCATCTATCTGAAGGACTGTGTCACTAGAGGAGTCCCTCACATTCTGAAAGAAAACGCAATGGTCACATTACACACCACTATATAACATTTTTATGGATACAAACACACACACAAACACAAACACACACACACGTACTGCCAGGGTGTCATACTCTGGTGACCTGGTCTTCATGTTCAGAGCTGTGTACGTGTCCATGTTGGAGTCACTGTTAGGGTCAGGATGGACACTCTGTGCAGAGAGAAAGAGAGAGTTGTCATGGTAACAGTATGAGAGAGACTGTCATGACATAGTAAATTCATGTCACCAGGTGTGGAGGCATAGCTGATATCATCACCTGTGTGTCTGCTGTGACATCACTTCCTCCTGTGGATCTCCTGTAATGAGGGACAGAGTGAGCTCTACTCTCTACTGACCTCCAGTGGAAGTTGACATGTTACAAACAGTTTTGCACATTAATGAATGAATGAATGAATATATTAATGCATTCATAACAAATCAGGGTGCTAAGGTAAAACAAAATGTATGTCACCTGAACCACATGAAGCAAGGGAGAAAGAGGATGAGAACCAGAATAAACACTGTGATCCCTACAGCTGCAGTCAGAACTGAGGTTTGTTTCCCTATAATAAAATATGGATGATATGAGTAAATGGCATGATATAATGAACTAAAAACAAATATAATTTGGTCAAATTTGTCTCCTCCCCTTCATCCACACTGATTGAAGAGGATTTAACAAGTGACATCAAATAAAGGGGGATCAAAGACCTGGATTCACCTGGTCAGTCTGTCTATGTCATGGAAAGAGCAGGTGTTCTTAATGTTTTGTACACTCAATGTTTAATGATAAACCAAAGTTTAAAAAAGCCAAATTCAAAGTATTAACATTAGAATGAACCATGTAGTTTTGTTTTGAAGTATTGAAGATGTAACTTTACCTGTTACAATGATCATCTGAGCTGTAGAGATCTTAGAAGCTATTGTATTCTGGGCCTCACAGTAATATTCTCCTCTGTCCTCAGAGATGATGTTAGTGATGCTGTAACTCTGTCCTGATGCTTTTGGTGAGGTTACGTTCTTCTTGTACCAGGTGTATTTGTCCACAGGTGGGTTGGCATCACTGCTGCAGGTCAGAGTCACTGAACTGCCCTCCACTATTTCACCAGAGGGACTGACTGACACTGAGGTTTTCTTTGGGCCGTCTGGTGGACAATATGTAACACATTGTTCATACATAGAGCTTTACATGAGGAGCATCATGGAACTTGGATTTATGATTAAAATAAATTAAATATTCATATAAATATGTGGAAATTAGACATTAATGTAACAATACAGTGTTTGTGAAGTACTTGTAGTTACTACAGTAATGAGATGAGTACAATCATGGAACTTGGACAAAGATTGAAATAATAGATAGATTTCATATCTGTTCCACTGCATATCAACACTAACCAATGATTGGATAATTTTGACAGACTTTAAAAAGTGTTTTAGTCACACTCACACACTGCAGGAGAATTGATGCCTTTTACAGCACAGTAGAAGCTGTCTTCACTTTTAAAGTAGAATGTGTACGAGGGGGAGGGGTCCTTTTGTACAATCTTACTGTTCCTGTACCAGGTGTAGGTGGGGTTACCAGTCAGAGTACAGGTGGTGCTACAGGTCAGTGTAGTTGACCACCATGTAGTGGCCACCTTCACCTGCAGGTCTGGAGTAGATAACAAAATAAATAAAACCCATAATGACTTGTTGTCTAGTGGATGTTCTCAATCATCAATTCAGACATTCCTATTAAATGCATACTTTCATATTTATATTATTTAAATACAAATCAAGACACTTTTCCAGAACCAATTAAACACATCAACACTATATATAATATCACTGTACCTGTAACAGAGTCATTAAACAGATCACCAGTATATAGAATGTTACTGTACCTGTTACAAAGTGACTCCAGGATCACCAGTATATAGAATGTTAACTGTACCTGTAACAGACAGAGTGACTCCAGGATCACCAGTATATAGAATGTTACTGTACCTGTAACAGACAGAGTGACTCCAGGATCACCAGTATATAGAATGTTACTGTACCTGTAACAGACAGAGTGACTCCAGGATCACCAGTATATAGAATGTTACTGTACCTGTAACAGACAGAGTGACTCCAGGATCACCAGTATATAGAATGTAAACTGTACCTGTAACAGACAGAGTGACTCCAGGATCACCAGTATATAGAATGTTACTGTACCTGTAACAGACAGAGTGACTCCAGGATCACCAGTATATAGAATGTTACTGTACCTGTTACAAAGTGACTCCAGGATCACCAGTATATAGAATGTTACTGTACCTGTAACAGACAGAGTGACTCCAGGTTCGCCAGTATATAGAATGTTACTGTACCTGTAACAGACAGAGTGACTCCAGGTTCACCAGTATATAGAATGTAACTGTACCTGTTACAGACAGAGTGAC
This sequence comes from Oncorhynchus keta, assembly GCF_023373465.1. NCBI lineage: Eukaryota > Metazoa > Chordata > Actinopteri > Salmoniformes > Salmonidae > Oncorhynchus > Oncorhynchus keta. Next base: position 340,093 of record NW_026291019.1, on the reverse strand, counting down.
TCCAGGATCGCCAGTATATAGAATGTTACTGTACCTGTAACAGACAGAGTGACTCCAGGATCACCAGTATATAGAATGTTACTGTACCTGTTACAGACAGAGTGACTCCAGGATCACCAGTATATAGAATGTTACTGTACCTGTAACAGACAGAGTGACTCCAGGTTCGCCAGTATATAGAATGTTACTGTACCTGTTACAGACAAAGTGACTCCAGGATCACCAGTATATAGAATGTAACTGTACCTGTAACAGACAGAGTGACTCCAGGATCACCAGTATATAGAATGTAACTGTACCTGTAACAGACAGAGTGACTCCAGGATCACCAGTATATAGAATGTTACTGTACCTGTAACAGACAGAGTGACTCCAGGATCACCAGTATATAGAATGTTACTGTACCTGTTACAAAGTGACTCCAGGATCACCAGTATATAGAATGTTACTGTACCTGTTACAGACAGAGTGACTCCAGGATCACCAGTATATAGAATGTAACTGTACCTGTAACAGACAGAGTGACTCCAGGATCACCAGTATATAGAATGTTACTGTACCTGTTACAGACAGAGTGACTCCAGGATCACCAGTATATAGAATGTTACTGTACCTGTAACAGACAGAGTGACTCCAGGATCACCAGTATATAGAATGTTACTGTACCTGTTACAGACAGAGTGACTCCAGGATCACCAGTATATAGAATGTAACTGTACCTGTAACAGACAGAGTGACTCCAGGATCACCAGTATATAGAATGTTACTGTACCTGTAACAGAGTGACTCCAGGATCACCAGTATATAGAATGTTACTGTACCTGTTACAAATGTGACTCCAGGATCACCAGTATATAGAATGTTACTGTACCTGTAACAGACAGAGTGACTCCAGGATCACCAGTATATAGAATGTAACTGTACCTGTAACAGACAGAGTGACTCCAGGATCACCAGTATATAGAATGTTACTGTACCTGTAACAGACAGAGTGACTCCAGGATCACCAGTATATATAATGTAACTGTACCTGTAACAGACAAAGTGACTCCAGGATCACCAGTATATTTCTCTCCAGTCTGAGATTCTGTTATAAATGTGAACTTGTACTCAGCTGAGTCACTCTCTCTCAGGTCTGTGATTTTCAGGGTGTGGCCATTCATCCTATCACTACGGTGAATACGTCACACGACCTTTGTTGTCTGGGTCGTCTCTCAGATTTACAATTTCAGTGAACCAGAAGGTTGTTGTGACTTCATGACCACTGGGATATGTGTAAGAGCAGAACAGATCCACTGATGACCCCTTCAAGGTACAGATACTCTGAGTGGTGTATGTAACACTCCAGCCATCCTGACCCAGTAGCACTGAAACACAGTTAGACAACACAATGGTATCAGAATGAGAACGGGGTCTTTTGGCTCACACTGACTGTAGGGTTTGTTCACATTTTGTTGCCATAGTTGTTGTTGCCATAGAGTTGAGTGTGAATAGAAACCACAGATAAGCATCACTCAGTGAGGTGTGAAAGATAACTATTTAAAGTGAAGTGGAGACGCCTAACAGAACACACCAGAATAACATTACGATTCTTAACCTTTTATAAGTGTTTGTAGATTATTAAACAGATCAACTTAAAGATAAGAATGAGACCCTACCTGTCACAGACCAGAGAAAGACCACCAACACACTTCCTGCTGTTCTCAAGGACATTGTTGCATCTCCCACCCTGCAGTCTTAGAAACATAAACAACAACTCACTCTATAGCTGGTGAATAACTCCACCTGATACATTGAAGTAGAAACTGTAAATGGGGTACAGGGCCTCATTACTAAAAATGAACCAGGCTCATATTGCGTTGTGTTGTATTGTGCTACAGACGTGGATCTTAATTTGATCACTCTTTTGTTGTCGATAATTTTCCTGCTTCCTGGAAATGCAAACTTGTAGTGTATTCAAGGTTTATAAAGGCTTCTAAATGTCAGGGATCCCTCCAGTACTGCTGCTCATTCTGTGCACCAGTTCTGGAAGTCTACGTCACTGGCTTTCTAGGCATCACTGAGTTGTCTAATTACGCACACCTGGTTCCCATTTCCTCTGATTAGCAATTATATAAATGTGCCCTTTGTTCACCATTGTCTTGGTCAGGTATTGTTTCCATGTCTGTTGGTCTTGTGAGTACCTGTGCATTGTTCCTTTGGCTTTCGTGCTACGTGTTATTACGTGTCTCGCCCCGTGTATTACGTGTCTCGCCCCGTGTATTACGTGTCTCGCCCCGTGTATTACCTGTCTCGCCCGTGTGTTACGTGTCTCACGTGTCTCGCCCCGTGTTATTACGTGTCTCGCCCCGTGTTATTACGTGTCTCGCCCCGTGTATTACGTGTCTCGCCCCGTGTATTACGTGTCTCGCCCCGTGTTATTACGTGTCTCGCCCGTGTATTACGTGTCTCGCGTGTCTCGCCTCGTGTTATTACGTGTCTCGCCCCGTGTTATTACGTGTCTCGCCCCGTGTTATTACATGTCTCGCCCCGTGTTATTACGTGTCTCGCCCCGTGTTATTACGTGTCTCGCCCCGTGTTATTACGTGTCTCGCCCCCCGTGTTATTACGTGTGTGTATTACGTGTCTCGCCCCGTGTTATTACGTGTCTCGCCCCGTGTTATACGTGTCTCGCCCCGTGTCTCGCCCCGTGTATTACGTGTCTCGCCCCGTGTTATTACGTGTCTCGCCCCGCCCCCCGTGTTATTACGTGTCTCGCCCCGTGTTATTACGTGTCTCGCCCTGTGTTATTACGTGTCTCGCCCCGTGTTATTACGTGTCTCGCCCCGTGTTATTACGTGTCTCGCCCCGTGTTATTACGTGTCTCGCCCCGCCCGTATTACGTGTCTCGCCCCGTGTATTACGTGTCTCGCCCCGTGTTATTACGTGTCTCGCCCGTGTTATTACGTGTCTCGCCCCGTGTTATTACATGTCTCGCCCCCGTGTATTACGTGTCTCGCCCCGTGTTATTACGTGTCTCGCCCCGTGTTATTACGTGTCTCTCCCCGTGTTATTACATGTCTCGCCCCGTGTTATTACGTGTCTCGCCCCGTGTTATTACGTGTCTCGCCCCGTGTTATTACGTGTCTCGCCCGTGTTATTACGTGTCTCGCCCCGTGTTATTACGTGTCTCGCCCCGCCCGTGTATTACGTGTCTCGCCCCGTGTTATTACGTGTCTCGCCCCGCCCGTGTTATTACGTGTCTCGCCCCGTGTATTACGTGTCTCGCCCCGTGTTATTACGTGTCTCGCCCCGTTTATTACGTGTCTCGCCCTGTGTTATTACGTGTCTCGCCCCGTGTTATTACGTGTCTCGCCCCGCCCCCCGTGTTATTACGTGTCTCGCCCCGTGTATTACGTGTCTCGCCCCGTGTATTACGTGTCTCGCCCGTGTTATTACGTGTCTGTCTCGCCCCGTGTTATTACATGTCTCGCCCCGTGGTATTACGTGTCTCGCCCGTGTTATTACGTGTCTCGCCCCGTGTTATTACGTGTCTCTCCCCGTGTTATTACGTGTCTCGCCCCGTGTTATTACATGTCTCGCCCCGTGTTATTACGTGTCTCTCCCCATGTTATTACGTGTCTCGCCCCGTGTTATTACGTGTCTCGCCCCGTGTTATTACATGTCTCGCCCCGTGTATTACGTGTCTCTCCCCGTGTTATTACGTGTCTCGCCTTATTACGCCCCCCCGTGTTATTACATGTCTCGCCCGTGTTATTACGTGTCTCGCCCCGTGTTTACGTTACGTGTCTCGCCCTGTGTTATTACGTGTCTCGCCCTGTGTTATTACATGTCTCGCCCCGTGTTATTACGTGTCTCGCCCCGTGTTATTACATGTCTAGCCCCGTGTTATTACATGTCTCGCCCCGTGTTATTACGTGTCTCGCCCCGTGTTATTACGTGTCTCGCCCCGTGTTATTACGTGTCTCGCCCCGTGTTATTACGTGTCTCGCCCCGTGTTATTACGTGTCTCGCCCCGTGTTATTACGTGTCTCGCCCCGTGTTATTACGTGTCTCGCCCCGTGTTATTACGTGTCTCGCCCCGTGTTATTACGTGTCTCGCCCCGTTTATTACGTGTCTCGCCCCGTGTATTACGTGTCTCGCCCCGTGTTATTACGTGTCTCGCCCCGTGTTATTACATGTCTCGCCCCGTGTTATTACATGTCTCGCCCCGTGTATTACGTGTCTCGCCCCGTGTTAAAACCTTGTGGGGACACAATTCAGTCCTGTTCACAATCCTATTTTCCTTTACCTTGACCCCAAAACCTACTAACCCTAGCTCCTAAACCTCATTCATTCATTCAACTTAACCCTAAACCCCTAGAACATGCATTTGATCTTGTGGGAACTAACAACATTTTTGTCCGTTTACTATTCTTGTGGGGACTTCTGGCTGATAATGCTCATACACGGATACCATCTGTAGGAGAGACCATGTGTAGGGAAGGCAAATAAGCCCATGGAGTCTGTATCAAAGTCTAGAGAGCTGGTTGTTATGGATGTAGAAAAGTTCAAACACATCCTATACAGTATAGATGTCAACTCTACTCCCTATCAGTCTGGTCCTGAAGGGCCCTCAGATAAATCAACTGTGTCACACGCAGACACACACAGGCCCACATGCACACACACACTGCAGTGCTACAATGTTTGTTTGCATGTCTTTTTTACCCTGGTTAATCATCTCATCCCTACGTAGATCAACACTCCTACACTGAGACACTTTATGAATACTGGCCCTGATGTAACAACCACAGCTCAAAACGTAACAACAAGTAAAATGATACATTACCCTCAATAATATGACTTGACTGAAAACAAATAACCAGAAACTATATTTCAAGATATTGTTAAGAGTACTTAGAGTGAAGTGAAAGGGAGAGGTATTGTACAGGAGTCAACATACTGGCAGTTAGTGTGAATTCTGTGGTTGACACATATTTAACTGTCCTTCCTTCCTCTTTAAGACATTAACATGGATGATGACCAGACCAGCATCTCAGAAAAAGGGATGTTCTTGTATTTCAATACAAATTGTGCAACAGACTGCATATCTACTTGCCTTCATTTTAATTAGTGGGACTACATTTTTTAAATTAGCTAAATGTTTCAAATTTTCTATGTGATATTTTGACTACACAGAGAACCATTTAAACAATGTGTCGACTACAGGGGGCTTGATGCGGTTGCTAGGTGATTTCTGACGTATCCAAAAGCCCTCTATACTATTTAGAATGTTTACAATTTCTTATGTGCTGTCTTGTCCTTCTGAGTTCTGTATATACAGGTCAAATTTCCAAGATGTCACTCAAGTAGAACCCATTCCATTTTAAACCCATGACCATCACTCCTCATCAGCTGTATCAACTTAATACTGAAGATTCCAGTGTTCTAGACTAGAGCTCCACCTACTGGTATCTCAACATTACTGCACCATCCTAATAATAATGTCCTCAATAATGTTGGGTTAATAACAACATAACAAACTGAAAATACATTAGATAAACTAGTAGAAAAACGAAACTGTTTACTTGACAAAGTTACAGTTAACTTCTTATGGATGGGGGGCAGTATTGAGTAGCTTGGATGAATAAGGTGCCCAGAGTAAACGGCCTGCTCCTCAGTCTCAGTTGCTAATATATGCATATTATTATTAGTATTGGATAGAAAACACTCTGAAGTTTCTAAAACGTTGAATGATGTCTGTGAGTATAACAGATCTCATATGGCAGGCAAAAACCTGAGGAGAAATCAAAAGCGGAAGTGAGAAATCTGAGGTTGGTATGTATTCAACACAGTTCCCATTGGAATCCCCTTGAGATATGAATGAAGTGAGAAATCTGAGGTTGGTATGTATTCAACACAGTTCCCATTGGAATCCCCTTGAGATATTAATGAAGTGAGAAATCTGAGGTTGGTATGTATTCAACACAGTTCCCATTGGAATCCCCTTGAGATATTAATGAAGTGAGAAATCTGAGGTTGGTATGTATTCAACACAGTTCCCATTGGAATCCCCTTGAGATATTAATGAAGTGAGAAATCTGAGGTTGGTATGTATTCAACACAGTTCCCATTGGAATCCCTTGAGATATTAATGAAGTGAGAAATCTGAGGTTGGTATGTATTCAACACAGTTCCCATTGGAATCCCCTTGAGATATTAATGAAGTGAGAAATCTGAGGTTGGTATGTATTCAACACAGTTCCCATTGGAATCCCCTTGAGATATTAATGAAGTGAGAAATCTGAGGTTGGTATGTATTCAACACAGTTCCCATTGGAATCCCCTTGAGATATTAATGAAGTGAGAAATCTGAGGTTGGTATGTATTCAACACAGTTCCCATTGGAATCCCCTTGAGATATTAATGAAGTGAGAAATCTGAGGTTGGTATGTATTCAACACAGTTCCCATTGGAATCCCCTTGAGATATTAATGAAGTGAGAAATCTGAGGTTGGTATGTATTCAACACAGTTCCCATTGGAATCCCCTTGAGATATTAATGAAGTGAGAAATCTGAGGTTGGTATGTATTCAACACAGTTCCCATTGGAATCCCCTTGAGATATTAATGAAGTGAGAAATCTGAGGTTGATGTATTCAACACAGTTCCCATTGGAATCCCCTTGAGATATTAATGAAGTGAGAAATCTGAGGTTGGTATGTATTCAACACAGTTCCCATTGGAATCCCCTTGAGATATTAATGAAGTGAGAAATCTGAGGTTGGTATGTATTCAACACAGTTCCCATTGGAATCCCCTTGAGATATTAATGAAGTGAGAAATCTGAGGTTGGTATGTATTCAACACAGTTCCCATTGGAATCCCCTTGAGATATGAATGAAGTGAGAAATCTGAGGTTGGTATGTATTCAACACAGTTCCCATTGGAATCCCCTTGAGATATTAATGAAGTGAGAAATCTGAGGTTGGTATGTATTCAACACAGTTCCCATTGGAATCCCCTTGAGATATTAATGAAGTGAGAAATCTGAGGTTGGTATGTATTCAACACAGTTCCCATTGGAATCCCCTTGAGATATTAATGAAGTGAGAAATCTGAGGTTGGTATGTATTCAACACAGTTCCCATTGGAATCCCCTTGAGATATTAATGAAGTTGCCCTTCCTAGGTCTTCCACTAGATGTCAAGCGTCTATAGAAATTTGAACGGGGCTTCTACTGTGTTGTGGGACTGAATGACAGCAGAATGAATCAGGTGTCGCTGACAGTCAGCCATTTCCTGGTCAAGTGCATTTCACATGATATAGAGACCTGCGTTCCATGACTCCTCAAGACACAAAGGATTACTCCGGTTGGAACTTTATTGAAGATTAATGATAAAAACATCCTAATGATTGATTCTGTACTTAGTTTGAAATGTTTCTTCGACCTGTAATATAACTTTTTGAAGTTTTTGTCCGACGTAACGCTGACCAGAGCGAGCGTATGGATATGTATACCAAACGCGCTAACAAAAGTAGCTAATTGGACATAAATAATGTACATTATCGAACAAATCAAGTATTTATTGTGGACCTGGGATTCCTGGGAGTGCATTCTGATGGAGATCGTCAAAGGTAAGGGAATATTTAGCATGTAATTTATGGTTTATGTTGACCACAACATGGCGGCTATTTTGACTTGATTGTTCTGAGCGCCGTCTCAGATTATTGCATGGTTTGCTTTTTCCATAAAGTTTTTTAAAAATCGGACACAGCGGTTGCATTAAGGACGGGGCGGCAGTTTCTATCTGACCAGTATTCTTCCGGTAAATCTCACAAACAGGAAGTGCATTCATTCCTTAATAATCCCACTGTGGGAATGCTTTTGTATTGAAAAACTACAATGAGGAGTCATGGGGTGGCAGGTAGCCTAGTGGTCAGAGTGTTGGACTAGTAAACAGAAGGTTGCAAGTTCAAACCCCCGAGCTGACAAGGTACACATCTGTCATTCTGCCCCTGAACAGGCAGTTAACCCACTGTTCCTAGGCTGTCATTGTAAATAAGAATTTGTTCTTAACTGACTTGCCTAGTTAAATAAAGGTAAAAATAAAAATTTAAAAAAGAACAGGTATATTTATTATTCCATGTGTATAACTTGTATTATCATCTACATTTATGATGCGTATTTCTGTTGAATCGATGTGGCTATGCAAAATCAATGGATTATTTGGGAACTAGTGAATGTAATGCGCCAATGTAAAATCAGATTTTTTTTATATATATTTTTTTTATATAAATATGAACTTTATCAAACAAAACATACATGTATTGTGTCCTACGAGTGTCATCTGATGAAGATCATCAAAGGTTAGTTATTCATTTAATCTCAATTTGTGCTTTTTGTGACTCCTCTCTTTGGCTGGGAAAATGGCTGTGTTTTTCTGTGGCTTGGTGGTGACCTAACATAATCTTTTGTGGTGCTTTCGCCGTAAAGACTATTTGAAATCGGACACTGTGGTGGGATTAACAACGAGACTACCTTTAAAACAGTATAGGATACATGTATGTTTGAGGAATTTTAATTTTGAGATTTCTGTTGTTTTGATTTTGGCGCCCTGCACTTTCACTGGCTTTGTCATATCATCCCGTTAACGGGATTGCATCCCAAATTTAGCAAACACACTGTTGTAGTAGAATTTGCCACTATCATATTCTGTTACACTGTTGGGCATTTTGTACAATAGAGAAGGATGGTGGGCAGAGACATAGGAGGAGAGGCTCATTGTAATGGCTGGAATAGAATTATGGGATATCGTTCCATTTATTCCATTCCAGCCTTTACAATGAGCCCGTCCTTCTATATTTTTCTGCCCACCAGCCTCCTCCGTTGTACAGTACCGGTAGTAGTAGAGGGATCAATACCATCATCACCATTGTGATTCTGTGTTGAATGTATAGGCTAATGTAGCCTGTTACCATAGGCCTGTTGTCCATGTATAGGTTTATGTAGCCTGTTGTCCATGTGTAGGTTTATGTAGCCTGTTATCAATATATAGTCTAATGGAGCCTGTTGTCCATATATGGTCTAATGTAGCCTGTTGTCCATATATACAGTTGAAGTCGGAAATTTACATACACCTTAGCCAAATACATTTAAACTCAGTTTTTAACAATTCCTTAATCCCAGTAAAATATCCTGTCTTATGTCAGTTAGGATCACCACTTTGATTTAAGAATGTGAAATGTCAGAATAATAGTTGAGAGAATGATTTATTTCAGCTTTCATTTATTTCATCACATTCCCAGTCGGTCTGAAGTTTACATACTAATTGAGTGTATTTGGTAGCAATGCCTTTAAATTGTTTAACTTGGGTAAAACCTTTTGGGTAGCCTTCCTCAAGCTTCCCACGATAAGTTGGGTGATTCTTGTCCGATTCCTCCTGACAGAGCTGGTGTAACTGAGTCAGGTTTGTAGTCCTCCTTGCTCGCACACGCTTTTTCAGTTCTGCCCACAAATTTTCTATAGGATTGACGTCAGGGCTTTGTGATGGCCACCTTGCCTTTGTTGTCCATAAGCCATTTTGCCACAACTTTGGAAGTATGCTTGGGGTCAATGTCCATTTGGAAGACCCATTTGCGATCAAGCTTTAACTTACTGACTGTCTTGATGTTGCTTCAATATATCCACATTTTCCTTCCTCATGATGCCATTTATATTGTGAAGTGCACTAGTCTCTCCTGCAGCAAAGCACCCCCAAAATATGATGCTGCCACCCCTGTGCTTCACGGTTTGAATGGTGTTCTTCAGCTTGCAAGCCTCCCCCTTTTCCTCCAAACATAACAATGGTCATTATGGCCAAATTGCTCCCAAGGATGAACCAGACTTGTGGAGGGCTCCAATTTGTTTTCTGAGGTCTTGGCTGATTTCTTTTGATTTTCCCATGATGTCAAGCAGAGGCACTGAGTTTCAAGGTAGGCCTTGAAATACATCCACAGATACACCTCTAATTGACTCAAATCATGTCAATTAGACTATCAGAAGCTTCTAAAGCCATGACATCATTTTCTGGAATTTTCCAAGCTGTTTAAAGGCACAGTCAACTTAGTGTATGTAAACTTCTGACCCACTGGAATTGTGATAGTTATTTATAAGTGAAATAATCTGTCTGTAAACAATTGTTGGAAAAGTTACTTGTGTCATGCACAAAGTAGATGTCCTAACCGACTTGCGAAACTACAGTTTGTTAACAAGAAATTTGTGGAGTGGTTGAAAAACAAGTTTTAATGACTCCAACTTAAGTGTATGTAAACTTCCGACTTCAACTGTACCTATGTGAGAGTGGATTCTCAGCCCTCACTAGCATGAAAACTGAATACAGGCACAGACTGTGTGTGGAAAATGATTTAAGACTGAGACTCTCTCCAATACAACCCAACGTTGCAGAGTTATGTGCATCCTTTCATGCACACCCATCTCATTAACCTGTGCTGAGTTACTCACAATGAACAAATAAGGTTTTACATGAAAGATGGCAACATAATGAGAAAAATTATTCACTAATATTATAGTATTTTTTGTGCCCTGGTCCTATAAGAGCTCTTTGTCACTTCCCACGAGCCGGGATGTGACAAAAACTCACACTCATTCTTATATAATAATATAATAATAATAATTCTTATGTTTAATAAATGTATCATATAGTGTGTGTGTGTGGCAGGCTTACAATGATGGCAAAAAAAAACTATATTTGAGAGTGCTAGACGGGGTACACAACTGGAGGTTGAATGTTTGACGGGGTACGGGACTATAAAAAGTTTGGGAACCACTGATCTGAACCAACAACACTTACTGGCAGTGCAGAGAAACAAGAAGTATCCTCCTGTAAGTGTGAATTCTAAACAGGGAGATAAGACATTAACATGCATAAACAGCATCTCAGAAGAGGGTTGCATTTCTTCATTTGAGGAGTGGGCCATACATTTTTTAAAGAGGAAAAATGTGACCCATTCCCATCACTCCTCATCAGCTGCATCAGTGTTAGTGAATGTTCCAGTTTTCTAGACTAGAGATCCTCCTACTGGCATCTCAACATTACTGCAGCCTCCAGTCTTCATATGATGTCCTCATTCATTTGGGAAGTAATAGGAATACAAAAATTGCTCTACCAGCGGAGCTACAGGGAACTATATTCTGTACAGTCTAATGTGTTTATACAGATTCCTGATACCCCAACCTCACTGTGTCTCATGTTAATACTACTCCTAAACACAACCCACCATCACTGTGTCTCATGTTAATACTACTCCTAAACACAACCCACCATCACTGTGTCTCATGTTGATACTACTCCTAAACACAACCCACCATCACTGTCTCATGTTAATACTACTCCTAAACACAACCCACCATCACTGTCTCATGTTAATACTACTCCTAAACACAACCCACCATCACTGTGTCTCATGTTAATACTACTCCTAAACACAACCCACCATCACTGTGTCTCATGTTAATACTACTCCTAAACACAACCCACCATCACTGTCTCATGTTAATACTACTCCTAAACACAACCCACCATCACTGTGTCTCATGTTAATACTACTCCTAAACACAACCCACCATCACTGTGTCTCATGTTAATACTACTCCTAAACACAACCCACCATCACTGTGTCTCATGTTAATACTACTCCTAAACACAACCCACCATCACTGTGTCTCATGTTAATACTACTCCTAAACACAACCCACCATCACTGTGTCTCATGTTAATACTACTCCTAAACACAACCCACCATCACTGTCTCATGTTAATACTACTCCTAAACACAACCCACCATCACTGTCTCATGTTAATACTACTCCTAAACACAACCCACCATCACTGTGTCTCATGTTAATACTACTCCTAAACACAACCCACCATCACTGTGTCTCATGTTAATACTACTCCTAAACACAACCCACCATCACTGTCTCATGTTAATACTACTCCTAAACACAACCCACCATCACTGTGTCTCATGTTAATACTACTCCTAAACACAACCCACCATCACTGTGTCTCATGTTGATACTACTCCTAAACACAACCCACCATCACTGTGTCTCATGTTAATACTACTCCTAAACACAACCCACCATCACTGTGTCTCATGTTAATACTACTCCTAAACACAACCCACCATCACTGTGTCTCATGTTGATACTACTCCTAAACACAACCCACCATCACTGTGTCTCATGTTAATACTACTCCTAAACACAACCCACCATCACTGTGTCTCATGTTAACTACTACTCCCTAAACACAACCCACCATCACTGTGTCTCATGTTGATACTACTCCTAAACACAACCCACCATCACTGTGTCTCATGTTAATACTACTCCTAAACACAACCCACCATCACTGTCTCATGTTAATACTACTCCTAAACACAACCCACCATCACTGTGTCTCATGTTGATACTACTCCTAAACACAACCCACCATCACTGTCTCATGTTGATACTACTCCTAAACACAACCCCAACACAATCCTTCGGCAGAAATGCATTTTGGTATTACTGGCATACTGTACTCTACTGATCATATTTTAAACACACAATATAATAATCTGGACTTAACTAAACACATGTACTATTATGTCTATTGTATTATTGACTACGCTTGTTTACTCCATGTGTAACTCTGTGTCTTGTTTACTCCATGTGTAACTCTGTGTCTTGTTTACTCCATGTGTAACTCTGTGTCTTGTTTACTCCATGTGTAACTCTGTGTCTTGTTGACTCCATGTGTAACTCTGTGTCTTGTTTACTCCATGTGTAACTCTGTGTCTTGTTGACTCCATGTGTAACTCTGTGTCTTGTTTACTCCATGTGTAACTCTGTGTCTTGTTTACTCCATGTGTCTTGTTTACTCTGTGTAACTTGTTTACTCCATGTGTAACTCTGTGTCTTGTTGACTCCATGTGTAACTCTGTGTCTTGTTTACTCCATGTGTAACTCTGTGTCTTGTTTACTCCATGTGTAACTCTGTGTCTTGTTTACTCCATGTGTAACTCTGTGTCTTGTTTACTCCATGTGTAACTCTGTGTCTTGTTTACTCCATGTGTAACTCTGTGTCTTGTTTACTCCATGTGTAACTCTGTGTCTTGTTTACTCCATGTGTAACTCTGTGTCTTGTTTACTCCATGTGTAACTCTGTGTCTTGTTTACTCCATGTGTAACTCTGTGTCTTGTTTACTCCATGTGTAACTCTGTGTCTTGTTTACTCCATGTGTAACTCTGTGTCTTGTTTACTCCATGTGTAACTCTGTGTCTTGTTTACTCCATGTGTAACTCTGTGTCTTGTTTACTCCATGTGTAACTCTGTGTCTTGTTTACTCCATGTGTAACTCTGTGTCTTGTTTACTCCATGTGTAACTCTGTGTCTTGTTTACTCCATGTGTAACTCTGTGTCTTGTTTACTCCATGTGTAACTCTGTGTCTTGTTTTTACTCCATGTGTAACTCTGTGTCTTGTTTACTCCATGTGTAACTCTGTGTCTTGTTTACTCCATGTGTAACTCTGTGTCTTGTTTACTCCATGTGTAACTCTGTGTCTTGTTTACTCCATGTGTAACTCTGTGTCTTGTTTACTCCATGTGTAACTCTGTGTCTTGTTTACTCCATGTGTAACTCTGTGTCTTGTTTACTCCATGTGTAACTCTGTGTCTTGTTTACTCCATGTGTAACTCTGTGTCTTGTTGACTCCATGTGTAACTCTGTGTCTTGTTTACTCCATGTGTAACTCTGTGTCTTGTTTACTCCATGTGTAACTCTGTGTCTTGTTTACTCTGTGTCTGTGTCTTGTTTACTCCATGTGTAACTCTGTGTCTTGTTTACTCCATGTGTAACTCTGTGTCTTGTTTACTCCATGTGTAACTCTGTGTCTTGTTTACTCCATGTGTAACTCTGTGTCTTGTTTACTCCATGTGTAACTCTGTGTCTTGTTTACTCCATGTGTAACTCTGTGTCTTGTTTACTCCATGTGTAACTCTGTGTCTTGTTTACTCCATGTGTAACTCTGTGTCTTGTTTACTCCATGTGTAACTCTGTGTCTTGTTTACTCCATGTGTAACTCTGTGTCTTGTTTACTCCATGTGTAACTCTGTGTCTTGTTTACTCCATGTGTAACTCTGTGTCTTGTTTACTCCATGTGTAACTCTGTGTCTTGTTTACTCCATGTGTAACTCTGTGTCTTGTTTACTCCATGTGTAACTCTGTGTCTTGTTTACTCCATGTGTAACTCTGTGTCTTGTTTACTCCATGTGTAACTCTGTGTCTTGTTTACTCCATGTGTAACTCTGTGTCTTGTTTACTCCATGTGTAACTCTGTGTCTTGTTTACTCCATGTGTAACTCTGTGTCTTGTTTACTCCATGTGTAACTCTGTGTCTTGTTTACTCCATGTGTAACTCTGTGTCTTGTTTACTCCATGTGTAACTCTGTGTCTTGTTTACTCCATGTGTAACTCTGTGTCTTGTTTACTCCATGTGTAACTCTGTGTCTTGTTTACTCCATGTGTAACTCTGTGTCTTGTTTACTCCATGTGTAACTCTGTGTCTTGTTTACTCCATGTGTAACTCTGTGTCTTGTTAACTCTGTGTCTTGTTTACTCCATGTGTAACTCTGTGTCTTGTTTACTCCATGTGTAACTCTGTGTCTTGTTTACTCCATGTGTAACTCTGTGTCTTGTTTACTCCATGTGTAACTCTGTGTCTTGTTTACTCCATGTGTAACTCTGTGTCTTGTTGACTCCATGTGTAACTCTGTGTCTTGTTTACTCCATGTGTAACTCTGTGTCTTGTTTACTCCATGTGTAACTCTGTGTCTTGTTTACTCCATGTGTAACTCTGTGTCTTGTTTACTCCATGTGTAACTCTGTGTCTTGTTTACTCCATGTGTAACTCTGTGTCTTGTTTACTCCATGTGTAACTCTGTGTCTTGTTTACTCCATGTGTAACTCTGTGTCTTGTTTACTCCATGTGTAACTCTGTGTCTTGTTTACTCCATGTGTAACTCTGTGTCTTGTTTACTCCATGTGTAACTCTGTGTCTTGTTTACTCCATGTGTAACTCTGTGTCTTGTTTACTCCATGTGTAACTCTGTGTCTTGTTTACTCCATGTGTAACTCTGTGTCTTGTTTACTCCATGTGTAACTCTGTGTCTTGTTTACTCCATGTGTAACTCTGTGTCTTGTTTACTCCATGTGTAACTCTGTGTCTTGTTGACTCCTTGTTGACTGTGTAACTCTGTGTCTTGTTTACTCCATGTGTAACTCTGTGTCTTGTTGACTCCATGTGTAACTCTGTGTCTTGTTTACTCCATGTGTAACTCTGTGTCTTGTTTACTCCATGTGTAACTCTGTGTCTTGTTTACTCCATGTGTAACTCTGTGTCTTGTTTACTCCATGTGTAACTCTGTGTCTTGTTTACTCCATGTGTAACTCTGTGTCTTGTTTACTCCATGTGTAACTCTGTGTCTTGTTTACTCCATGTGTAACTCTGTGTCTTGTTTACTCCATGTGTAACTCTGTGTCTTGTTTACTCCATGTGTAACTCTGTGTCTTGTTTACTCCATGTGTAACTCTGTGTCTTGTTTACTCCATGTGTAACTCTGTGTCTTGTTTACTCCATGTGTAACTCTGTGTCTTGTTTACTCCATGTGTAACTCTGTGTCTTGTTTACTCCATGTGTAACTCTGTGTCTTGTTTACTCCATGTGTAACTCTGTGTCTTGTTTACTCCATGTGTAACTCTGTGTCTTGTTTACTCCATGTGTAACTCTGTGTCTTGTTTACTCCATGTGTAACTCTGTGTCTTGTTTACTCCATGTGTAACTCTGTGTCTTGTTTACTCCATGTGTAACTCTGTGTCTTGTTTACTCCATGTGTAACTCTGTGTCTTGTTTACTCCATGTGTAACTCTGTGTCTTGTTTACTCCATGTGTAACTCTGTGTCTTGTTTACTCCATGTGTAACTCTGTGTCTTGTTTACTCCATGTGTAACTCTGTGTCTTGTTTACTCCATGTGTAACTCTGTGTCTTGTTTACTCCATGTGTAACTCTGTGTCTTGTTTACTCCATGTGTAACTCTGTGTCTTGTTTACTCCATTGTAACTCTGTGTCTTGTTTATGTGTAACTCTGTGTCTTGTTTACTCCATGTGTAACTCTGTGTCTTGTTTACTCCATGTGTAACTCTGTGTCTTGTTTACTCCATGTGTAACTCTGTGTCTTGTTTACTCCATGTGTAACTCTGTGTCTTGTTTACTCCATGTGTAACTCTGTGTCTTGTTTACTCCATGTGTAACTCTGTGTCTTGTTTACTCCATGTGTAACTCTGTGTCTTGTTTACTCCATGTGTAACTCTGTGTCTTGTTTACTCCATGTGTAACTCTGTGTCTTGTTTACTCCATGTGTAACTCTGTGTCTTGTTTACTCCATGTGTAACTCTGTGTCTTGTTTACTCCATGTGTAACTCTGTGTCTTGTTTACTCCATGTGTAACTCTGTGTCTTGTTTACTCCATGTGTAACTCTGTGTCTTGTTTACTCCATGTGTAACTCTGTGTCTTGTTTACTCCATGTGTAACTCTGTGTCTTGTTTACTCCATGTGTAACTCTGTGTCTTGTTTACTCCATGTGTAACTCTGTGTCTTGTTTACTCCATGTGTAACTCTGTGTCTTGTTTACTCCATGTGTAACTCTGTGTCTTGTTTACTCCATGTGTAACTCTGTGTCTTGTTGTTTACTCCATGTACTCCTCCATGTGTAACTCTGTGTCTTGTTTATGTGTAACTCTGTGTCTTGTTTACTCCATGTGTAACTCTGTGTCTTGTTTACTCCATGTGTAACTCTGTGTCTTGTTTACTCCATGTGTAACTCTGTGTCTTGTTTACTCCATGTGTAACTCTGTGTCTTGTTTACTCCATGTGTAACTCTGTGTCTTGTTTACTCCATGTGTAACTCTGTGTCTTGTTTACTCCATGTGTCTTGTTTACTCCATGTGTAACTCTGTGTCTTGTTTACTCCATGTGTAACTCTGTGTCTTGTTGACTCCATGTGTAACTCTGTGTCTTGTTTACTCCATGTGTAACTCTGTGTCTTGTTTACTCCATGTGTAACTCTGTGTTTACTTGTTCTGTGTCTTGTTTACTCCATGTGTAACTCTGTGTCTTGTTTACTCCATGTGTAACTCTGTGTCTTGTTTACTCCATGTGTAACTCTGTGTCTTGTTTACTCCATGTGTAACTCTGTGTCTTGTTTACTCCATGTGTAACTCTGTGTCTTGTTTACTCCATGTGTAACTCTGTGTCTTGTTTACTCCATGTGTAACTCTGTGTCTTGTTTACTCCATGTGTAACTCTGTGTCTTGTTTACTCCATGTGTAACTCTGTGTCTTGTTTACTCCATGTGTAACTCTGTGTCTTGTTTACTCCATGTGTAACTCTGTGTCTTGTTTACTCCATGTGTAACTCTGTGTCTTGTTTACTCCATGTGTAACTCTGTGTCTTGTTTACTCCATGTGTAACTCTGTGTCTTGTTTACTCCATGTGTAACTCTGTGTCTTGTTGACTCCATGTGTAACTCTGTGTCTTGTTTACTCCATGTGTAACTCTGTGTCTTGTTTACTCCATGTGTAACTCTGTGTCTTGTTTACTCCATGTGTAACTCTGTGTCTTGTTTACTCCATGTGTAACTCTGTGTCTTGTTTACTCCATGTGTAACTCTGTGTCTTGTTTACTCCATGTGTAACTCTGTGTCTTGTTTACTCCATGTGTAACTCTGTGTCTTGTTTACTCCATGTGTAACTCTGTGTCTTGTTTACTCCATGTGTAACTCTGTGTCTTGTTTACTCCATGTGTAACTCTGTGTCTTGTTTACTCCATGTGTAACTCTGTGTCTTGTTTACTCCATGTGTAACTCTGTGTCTTGTTTACTCCATGTGTAACTCTGTGTCTTGTTTACTCCATGTGTAACTCTGTGTCTTGTTTACTCCATGTGTAACTCTGTGTCTTGTTTACTCCATGTGTAACTCTGTGTCTTGTTTACTCCATGTGTAACTCTGTGTCTTGTTTACTCCATGTGTAACTCTGTGTCTTGTTTACTCCATGTGTAACTCTGTGTCTTGTTTACTCCATGTGTAACTCTGTGTCTTGTTTACTCCATGTGTAACTCTGTGTCTTGTTTACTCCATGTGTAACTCTGTGTCTTGTTTACTCCATGTGTAACTCTGTGTCTTGTTTACTCCATGTGTAACTCTGTGTCTTGTTTACTCCATGTGTAACTCTGTGTCTTGTTTACTCCATGTGTAACTCTGTGTCTTGTTTACTCCATGTGTAACTCTGTGTCTTGTTTACTCCATGTGTAACTCTGTGTCTTGTTTACTCCATGTGTAACTCTGTGTCTTGTTTACTCCATGTGTAACTCTGTGTCTTGTTTACTCCATGTGTAACTCTGTGTCTTGTTTACTCCATGTGTAACTCTGTGTCTTGTTTACTCCATGTGTAACTCTGTGTCTTGTTTACTCCATGTGTAACTCTGTGTCTTGTTTACTCCATGTGTAACTCTGTGTCTTGTTTACTCCATGTGTAACTCTGTGTCTTGTTTACTCCATGTGTAACTCTGTGTCTTGTTTACTCCATGTGTAACTCTGTGTCTTGTTTACTCCATGTGTAACTCTGTGTCTTGTTTACTCCATGTGTAACTCTGTGTCTTGTTTACTCCATGTGTAACTCTGTGTCTTGTTTACTCCATGTGTAACTCTGTGTCTTGTTTACTCCATGTGTAACTCTGTGTCTTGTTTACTCTTGTTAACTCTGTGTCTTGTTTACTCCATGTGTAACTCTGTGTCTTGTTTACTCCATGTGTAACTCTGTGTCTTGTTTTGTTTACTCCATGTGTAACTCTGTGTCTTGTTTACTCCATGTGTAACTCTGTGTCTTGTTTACTCCATGTGTAACTCTGTGTCTTGTTTACTCCATGTGTAACTCTGTGTCTTGTTTACTCCATGTGTAACTCTGTGTCTTGTTTACTCCATGTGTAACTCTGTGTCTTGTTTACTCCATGTGTAACTCTGTGTCTTGTTTACTCCATGTGTAACTCTGTGTCTTGTTTACTCCATGTGTAACTCTGTGTCTTGTTTACTCCATGTGTAACTCTGTGTCTTGTTTACTCCATGTGTAACTCTGTGTCTTGTTTACTCCATGTGTAACTCTGTGTCTTGTTTACTCCATGTGTAACTCTGTGTCTTGTTTACTCCATGTGTAACTCTGTGTCTTGTTTACTCCATGTGTAACTCTGTGTCTTGTTTACTCCATGTGTAACTCTGTGTCTTGTTTACTCCATGTGTAACTCTGTGTCTTGTTTACTCCATGTGTAACTCTGTGTCTTGTTTACTCCATGTGTAACTCTGTGTCTTGTTTACTCCATGTGTAACTCTGTGTCTTGTTTACTCCATGTGTAACTCTGTGTCTTGTTTACTCCATGTGTAACTCTGTGTCTTGTTTACTCCATGTGTAACTCTGTGTCTTGTTTACTCCATGTGTAACTCTGTGTCTTGTTTACTCCATGTGTAACTCTGTGTCTTGTTTACTCCATGTGTAACTCTGTGTCTTGTTTACTCCATGTGTAACTCTGTGTCTTGTTTACTCCATGTGTAACTCTGTGTCTTGTTGACTCCATGTGTAACTCTGTGTCTTGTTTACTCCATGTGTAACTCTGTGTCTTGTTTACTCCATGTGTAACTCTGTGTCTTGTTTACTCCATGTGTAACTCTGTGTCTTGTTTACTCCATGTGTAACCATGTGTAACTCTGTGTCTTGTTTACTCCATGTGTAACTCTGTGTCTTGTTTACTCCATGTGTAACTCTGTGTCTTGTTTACTCCATGTGTAACTCTGTGTCTTGTTTACTCCATGTGTAACTCTGTGTCTTGTTTACTCCATGTGTAACTCTGTGTCTTGTTTACTCCATGTGTAACTCTGTGTCTTGTTTACTCCATGTGTAACTCTGTGTCTTGTTTACTCCATGTGTAACTCTGTGTCTTGTTTACTCCATGTGTAACTCTGTGTCTTGTTTACTCCATGTTTACTCCATGTAACTCTGTGTCTTGTTTACTCCATGTGTAACTCTGTGTCTTGTTTACTCCATGTGTAACTCTGTGTCTTGTTTACTCCATGTGTAACTCTGTGTCTTGTTTACTCCATGTGTAACTCTGTGTCTTGTTTACTCCATGTGTAACTCTGTGTCTTGTTTACTCCATGTGTAACTCTGTGTCTTGTTTACTCCATGTGTAACTCTGTGTCTTGTTTACTCCATGTGTAACTCTGTGTCTTGTTTACTCCATGTGTAACTCTGTGTCTTGTTTACTCCATGTGTAACTCTGTGTCTTGTTGACTCCATGTGTAACTCTGTGTCTTGTTTACTCCATGTGTAACTCTGTGTCTTGTTTACTCCATGTGTAACTCTGTGTCTTGTTTACTCCATGTGTAACTCTGTGTCTTGTTTACTCCATGTGTAACTCTGTGTCTTGTTTACTCCATGTGTAACTCTGTGTCTTGTTTACTCCATGTGTAACTCTGTGTCTTGTTTACTCCATGTGTAACTCTGTGTCTTGTTTACTCCATGTGTAACTCTGTGTCTTGTTTACTCCATGTGTAACTCTGTGTCTTGTTTACTCCATGTGTAACTCTGTGTCTTGTTTACTCCATGTGTAACTCTGTGTCTTGTTTACTCCATGTGTAACTCTGTGTCTTGTTTACTCCATGTGTAACTCTGTGTCTTGTTTACTCCATGTGTAACTCTGTGTCTTGTTTACTCCATGTGTAACTCTGTGTCTTGTTTACTCCATGTGTAACTCTGTGTCTTGTTTACTCCATGTGTAACTCTGTTGTTGTTTGTGTCGCACTGCTTTGCTTTATCTTGGCCAGGTTGCAGTTGTAAATGAGAACTTGTTCTCAACTTGCTACCTGGTTAAATGAAGGTGAAATAAAATAATACAAATAAAATCATCAATAAAACAATACATCATATAATACATTATTACATCATTCATCTAATATTTCACATTTGCATTATAGAATCCACAATACCACAATACCATAACATTACTTGCTTGTGTGTGTGTGTGTGTGTGTGTGTGTGTGTGTGTGTGTGTGTGTGTGTGTGTGTGTGTGTGTGTGTGTGTGTGTGTGTGTGTGTGTGTGTGTGTGTGTGTGTGTGTGTGTGTGTGTGTCATTAACAGCAAACACAATACCCGTGATCTTATAGTAAACACATTGGAAGGAGTCCCATGAAATTACATAGTAGACTTTGTTTTAGGGATGTCCTAAAATGTACACCGTAGAGAAGATCATTTCATGTCTATTGAAGAGGATCAGTGACATCATGTCAGAATTGGAAAGCATTCTCATTTGCATAATGTGGATTTATGTTGATACATCATGTACTCTCAGATCAACAAACAATTTTTCTTATGTCCTGTGTCCTACCAAGGGGTACAGGAACAGTGAATTCTATACAACAAAAGGCATGTGTCTAAGTCAGCTTAAAGCTACAGTCTGTGATTGGTACATCCATTTTCAGAGTTTTAAATGAATGATGTATGGCCATTAATTCTTGAAGAATATAACATAAATGCTTAGGAGCTTCTTTCAACGGTACAACCCCATCAGAACCCTTTCAAACAGGGTTAAAACAATCATTTCCATCTCATGGATAGAATTCCAGAGTGGTTACATTTCTCCAGACAGAATTCTCAGCTGTTTACCAAAACAGATGGCGAAGTGACCGTGGTTTTGTTTTATCACAGAATGTAGTTTTAGATGATATAATACATTTTGTTAATAATGTCATTTTTGTGTAGTTGTGCTTTTGCTTGTAATGCAAACGAAAGTGAAACCATTGGATGGAGACCCATAGTCAACTTTTGTCATAAGGAGTCAGGATGTCCTAAAATGTACACCGTACGTAAATTTCACAGGTGTATAGAAGAGGACCAGTGACATCATGCTAGAACTGAAATGCTTGCTCATTTGCATGATATTAATTATATATGTTCTATCAGCATAATACTCTCTTGTCAAACTGATATTTCTTCTTTGTTCAACTTATTTTAAAATAAACCCTATAGGCATTATCTCTGTCATTGTTTTACTTTGTTAAAATATCAGTGACTTATAGGAGGCCACATTCACTGTTTGACAAGATGGAAGAGCGTGAGAACCAATGGAGGATGAAACCATTTATTAACCTTTTCTCATGGATAAACAAACACTGGCCACTCATCACATTTGACAAAAAGTAAGAAACACATTTAGATAAGCAATTAAATAAGCATTATAGTATCATGCGTGACAGTCTCAATATCAATGCCAAGTTAATGTCATACATCGAATCAGATAAGAGTGCAGCTGTATAGTCTTGTGCAGATTTTTTTTGCTGAAGTTTATTCTAAAGACAACTAGAAATTGTCCTAAAACAATCACTTAAGAAACACATTTCAATTCAGGAAGGAAACTGAAATGTCATCTTTTCTCAATGCTTTTCAATGAAGAACAATTGGAATTTGAATTTTCCTAAATTGAAATGGAATTGACCCCAACCCTGAGTGCAACTTTTCAAAATGTCCATTGTTACACCATATTATGAGTTCAAGGAAATGCACTTTGTTCTGAAGGAGGTTGCTGAGGTGAGAACGGGTCATAATAATGGCTGGAACGTGGAAACCATGTGTTTGATGTATTTTATACCATTCCACTTATTCCACTCCGGCAATTACCACGAGCCCATCCTCCCCAATGAAGGTTCCACCATCCCCCTGTGCTTCAACTATTGATGGAGGGAGATCTCAGGGAACAATGAGTTGTCACGAGGGGTCAACCGTTTTGCTTATTGATGACATCATTGTCTACTCTTCCAATAAACAGCAGCATATGAATGCCCTTGATGATGTCTGTGAGTTCAGTGTTCTAGTATTGACTCTGTTGTAATGGCAGAAAACATTCACCGGGTGGCAGCACTGGGGCGGCTGAATTTCACAGCAGCATATTGGACATCCTCGTCCTGATTCTGGGACTGAGGCAGCTGGACGGTGGAGTACAGAGGCACTTCCTGGTTTTTGGAGCCAGAGAAGTGGACGCTGGCGTAGTGAACATCATCCTGGTCGTTGGTGGCTGCTGTCTGTGCTGCAGTAGGGGTCATGGCCATGCTTGAGATGTTGTCATACACTGGACTAGAGTCTCCCTGATGGAGAAAGAGGACAGACAACATGAGGAGTAGAAATGTTCACAAAGAATAAACAGTCATCTTCTGATTACAACAGACTCACCTGTACATTCTCTGATGTGTCTCTTGTGTCAGAGGTGGATGTGGAGGCCTTCTTCCTGTTTTACACATTAATGAATCAATCAATCAATGTTACTAAAGCTAAATAATAAAACTGCAAAATGTGTTTTCACTTCACTCACCTGAACCACATGAAGCCAGAGAGACAGAGGATGAGAACCAGAACAACCACTATGATTCCTACAGCTGCAGTCAGAACTGAGGTCTGTTTCCCTTCAATAAAATATAGATGATATGAGAACATGGCATGATATAATGAACTACAAATGAACTATAATACAGGACAGTAATACAATACTTGTTAAGGGATCTAATAACCCAGTGTAAACTAAGGTGTAATTAGTCAGAGTAGAATGATTAAGATTAGATTAAAACATGTAGTTCTGTGTTGAATTATTGAAGATGTAACTTTACCTGCTACAATGATCATCAGAGATGTAGAGTTCATAGATCCTTTTCTATTCTGGGCCTCACAGTAGTATTCTCCTCTGTCCTCAGAGATGATGTTAGAGATGTTGTAACTCTGTCCTGATGCTTTTGGTGAGGTTACGTTCTTCTTGTACCAGGTGTATTTGTCCACAGGTGGGTTGGCATCACTGCTGCAGGTCAGAGTCACTGAACTGCCCTCCACTATTTCACCAGAGGGACTGACTGACACTGAGGTGTTCTTTGGGCCGTCTGGTGGACAATATGTAACACATTGTTCATACATAGAGCTTTACATGAGGAGCATCATGGAACTTGGATTTATGATTAAAATAAATTAAATATTCATATAAATATGTATAACTTAGACAATAATGTAACAATACAGTGTTTGTGAAGTACTTGTAGTTACTACAGTAATGAGATGAGTACAATCATGGAACTTGGACAAAGATTGAAATAATGGATATAATAGATGAGAGAATATGTTATTAAAAGAATACAACTGGAGATGGATCACACATCCTCACATGTGACATTGAGAGTCTCTTCATCAGAGGGGAGATCCTCATGTCCTTCTACAGAACAGGAGTATCTGCCTGCATCCTCACTGCTGACTGGGTTTAGGAACAGACTGGTAGATTGGTTGGTTACGTGTCCATTCTTGTACCAGATGTAGGTGGGGTTGTCACCCAGAGTACAGGTGGTGCTACAGGTCAGTGTCACCTTCTGTCCCTCTGTCACAGTGGCAGGAGTCACCTTCACCTGCAGACCTAAATGAAAGAGGATTAAAACACTGAGTACGTCATAAAGTAATCGTTTGCAGTATTGATAGGATGTGACCTGCAGTGTTACCTGTGACAGTCAGAGTTGTTCCAGGGAAGGTGGGCTCCCAGGTTGTCTGATCTGTTCTGAATCTAAACTTATACTCAGCTGAATCCTCCTCTCTCAGGTCTGTGATTCTCAGGATGGAGTCACTCTGCATATTTCCAAGGTACTCCACACGACCTCCATACCCCGGGCTCAGGATTTGAGGCGCCTCATTAAGTTTTCCTTTTGTATACCAGATTGTTTCAGAGACTGTATGACCACTGGGAAATGTATAAGAGCAGGATATGTCCACTGATGTCCCCTTCAAGGTACAGATCTTCTGATGGGTGTAAGTCACGTGGAAATAACTGTGACCCTCAACAGCTGAAACACAAGTACATTTTTCAAATGGTGTCAGTATTTAGAACTGTAAAATCAACCACCATTAATCTAAATGGAATAGTAGCTCTATCTCATGTCTGTTTCACTAAACATCAACCACCATTAATCTAAATGGAATAGTAGCTCTATCTCATGTCTGTTTCACTAAACATCAACCACCATTAATCTAAATGGAATAGTAGCTCTATCTCATGTCTGTTTCACTAAACATCAACCACCATTAATCTAAATGGAATAGTAGCTCTATCTCATGTCTGTTTCACTAAACATCAACTGACCATTGATGTAAAGGAATAGTAGCTCTATCTCAGTCTTTAAAACATGTAAGTCACCACATGAAGGTGCTCCTTTCTGTTTCAACCATTAATCTAAATGGAATAGTAGCTCTATCTCATGTTCCTCTGTTTCACCAGTCAAACAGGTGGTGCAACCAGGTCATTAATTGAAATGGAATGGTAGCTCACCTCAGGTCTGTTAACATTAAACCATCAATGACCAGTGATGTTTAAATGAGGCAGGATTTTGACAGACTTTAAAAATCATCAATTCAGACATTCCTATTATACCACACATTCAGGAGAATTATATTATTTTTACAAATCACAGTTTTCCAGAACCTGTCAGATTCAGTTTTAAAATGGATTGTACCTGTAACAGACAGGTGATTAAACAGATCAACACTATATAATCTTACTGTTCCTGTACCAGATGTAGGATTAAACAGTCAATACTAGTCAGAGTACAGGTGGTGCTAACAGGTCAGAGTGATTGAACACCATGTAGTGGTCACCTTACCTGCAGGTCTGGAGTAGATAACATTAAAACCATCAATGACCTGTTGTCTGTTCAAATGAGGCAGGAGTGATTAAACACAAATCATCAATTCAGACATTCCTATTATACCATACATTCATATTAATTATATTATTTCTGTACAAATCAAGACATTTCTGTACAAACCTCAAGACAGATCAATACTTATCCAGTAACAGACAGAGTGATTAAACAGATCAACACTATATATAATATCACTGTACCTGTAACAGACAGAGTGATTAAACACATCAACACTATATATAATATCACTGTACCTGTAACAGACAGAGTGATTAAACAGATCAACACTATATATAATATCACTGTACCTGTAACAGACAGAGTGATTAAACACAACACTATATATAATATCACTGTACCTGTAACAGACAGAGTGATTAAACAGATCAACACTATATATAATATCACTGTACCTGTAACAGACAGAGTGACTCCAGGATAGCCAGAATATTTCCCTCCAGTCTGATCTGTTATAAATCTGAACTTGTACTCAGCTGAGTCACTTTCTCTCAGGTCTGTGATTCTCAGGGTGTGGCCATTCATCCTATCACTACGGTACGTCACACGACCTTTGTTGTCTGGGTCATCTAACAGACTCACATAATTCTCCACATCATAAACTTTAGTGAACCACAAGGTTGTTGTGACGATATAACCTCTGGGATATCTGATAGAGCAGGACATCTCCACTGTTGACCCCTTCAAGGTACAGATACTCTGAGTGGTGTATGTAACACTCCAGCCATACTGCCCCAGTACCACTGAAACACACAAGGACGTTACATTAAGTTCAAGGTCTTGTGACTCACACTAACACTTTGTTCCATAGTTGCTGAGTTGAGACATAGATACTCTTTGGTTTAGTGTGAATGACCACAGATAAGATTCACTCAGTGAGGTGTGAAAGACAACTATTTAAAGGGAAGTGGAGACATAAAAAATGGTTGTGCTTTTAGAAATATCTGTAGTTTGACAAACCGGGCAACTAAAAGATAAGAATGAGACCATACCTGCTACAGACAAGAGAAAGACCACCAACACACTTCCTGCTGTTCTCAAGGACATTGTTGCATCTCCCACCCTGCAGTCTTAGAAACATAAACAACAACTCACTCTATAGCTGGTGAATAACTCCACCTGATACATTGAAGTATAAACTGTAAATGGGGTACAGGGCCTCATTACTGAAAATGAACCAGGCTCATATTGTGTTGTGTTGTAATGTGCTATATGGTTGTCTATGTTAATATTGTCTGTCTGTAAGTCTATATCACTATGTATGTAATGTGTGTGATGTGTTGCATGTCTGTCTACGTCTGTCTATTTAACCTGACATGATGTATGATGCAAAAATAACTTCCTAATGGATACAATAGTCATCACCATCATCATCATCATCATCAAAAAACAACAACAGCAATATGTTTTATTCAAACCCAAATCACTTATTGAACAGATCTGCTAGAACTGTAAACACATATTTCTATATTGATTGACTTGTGAAGCTGTTTTATTCTCAGAACCCAAATAAACAGCCAGTAGAAGGATAAATGTTCAATCCTCTACAGTCCATCAAGTGTGAGGATAAACAGCAGTGACTAAAGACTGACCACCAGGTTCAATGATAGTTCCTATCCTCAAGCTGTGAGGATAAACAGCCAGTGACTAAAGACTGACCACCAGGTTCAATGATAGTTCCTATCCAGCTGTGAGGCTAAACAGCAAGTGACTAAAGACTGACCACCAGGTTCAATGATAGTTCCTATCCTCAAGCTGTGAGGCTAAACAGCCAGTGACTAAAGACTGACCACCAGGTTCAATGACAGTTCTATCCCCAAGCTATAAACCCCAAAGCTGTGAGGCTAAACAGCCCAGTGACTAAAGACTGACCACCAGGTTCAATGATAGTTCCTATCCTCAAGCTGTGAGGCTAAACAGCAAGTGACTAAAGACTGACCACCAGGTTCAATGACAGCACCTATCCCCAAGCTGTGAGGATAAACAGCAAGTCACTCTCTCTCCCTCTCACTCACACACACACACACACACACACACACACACACACACACACACACACACACACACACACACACACACACACACACACACACACACACACACACACACACACACACACACACACACACACACACACACACACACACAGTCTTGTAAAACTAACCTTGTGGGGACACAAAATTCAGTCCCATTCACAATCCTATTATCCTTTACCTTAACCCCAAAACCTATTAACCCTAACCCGAACCCTAGCTCCAAACCCTAAACCTAATTCGAACTGTAACAGTGATTCTAACTGGTTTAGTCTTGTATTTAATATTGGATTTTATTATACCATGCACTTTAACCTAGCACTTATTTTTTGAGCACTTAATCCCTTCATCTCTTGGTGTCACGCCCTGACCATAGAGAGCTGTTTATTGTCTATGTTGGTTGGGGCGTGATAGTGACCAGGGTGGGTTATAGATTAAAGATTTATGTTGGTCCGGTATGGTTTCCAATCAGAGACAGCTGTTTATCGTTGTCTCTGATTGGGGATCATATTTAGGCAGCCATTTCCTCATTGTGTTTTGTGGGATCTTGTCTACAGATAGTTTCCTGTGTGCATACAAGTAGTGTCACGGTTCACGTGTTCGTTATTGTTTTGTTTGGTGAGTTTCAATTTATTAAAAGATGTGGAACTTTATTCACGTTGCGCCTTGGTCCAATCATTACGACGATCGTGACACTTGGGATTATTTATTTAATTGATGCAGTTTGCATCTTTTATTATGATTTTATTAAAACATTTGTTTTAAAGTTAAACCTTTTTAACCTCAGCACTTAATCAATAATTGTCTTCCTCCTGTTGAACTTCGGCCTGTCATGTTCTCCCACCCTCTCCAGACCGGTTGGATGTACAATATAGAAACGAGGCAGAAAGTTGCAATAGGCCCGTGCAACACAAGGGTTGATACCAGCACAAACAGAAACCCTCTTAAACCTGACACTGATTCTAACCTTAACCCTAAACCCCCTAGAAATAGCATTTGACCTTGTGGGGACCAACAAAACGTCCCCAGTTGGTCAAATGTTTGTTGGTTTACTATTCCTGTGGGGAAACGAAATATACAAAATAATGTGGACACCTCCTCAAATGAGTGGATTCAGCTGTTTATGCCACAGCCGTTGCTGACTGGTGTATAACAACGAGCACACAGCCATGCCATCTCCATAGACAAACATTGTCAGTAGAATGGCCTTACTGAAGACTTCAGTGACCTTCAACGTGGCACCGTCAAAGGATGACACCTTTCCAGTTTGACAAATTTCTGCCCTGCTAGAACAGGGTTTACATGGCCAAGCAGCCGGACACAAGCCTAAGATCACCATGCGCAAAGCCAACCGTTGGCTGGAGAGGTGTAAAACTTGTCACCGTTGGACACTGGAGCAGCGTTCTCTGGAGTGATGAATAATGATTCACCATCTGGCAGTTCGACGGACGTTTCTGGGTTTGGTGGATGACAGAACACTACCAGCCCCCCCAAAAATGCCAACTAAAGTTTGGTGGAGGAAGAATAAAGGTCTGGGGCTGTTTTTCATGGTTCGGGCCCCTTAGTTGAAAGGAAATCTTAACGATACGGCAGACAATGATATTCGAGACAATTATGTGCTTCCAAGTTTGTGGCCACAGTTTGGGGAAGGCCCTTTCCTGTTACAGCATGAGGTCCATACAGAAATGGTTTGTCGAGATCGGTGTGGAAGAACTGACAGAGCCCTGACCTCAACCACATCGAACACCTTTGGGATGAATTGGAATGCCGACTGCAAGCCAAGCCTAATCGCCCAACATCCGTGCCCAACATCACTAATGCTCTTGTGGCTGAATGGAAGCAAGTCCAAGCTGCAATGTTCCAACATCTAGTGGAAAGCCTTCCCAAACCTGTAGGCTGTTATAGCAGGGACAAACTCCATATTAATGCCCATGATTTTTTAATGATTTGTTTGATGAGCAGGTGCCCACATACTTTTGGTCATGTAGTGTAGGTACCCTGCATCTGTAGGGAAGGCCCATAAGGCCCATGGAGTCTGTTTCAAAGTCTAGAGAGCTGGTTGTTATGGATGTAGAAAAGTTAAAACACATCTTACACAGTATAGATGTCAACTCTACTCCCTATCAGTCTGGTCCTGAAGGGCCCTCAGATAAATCAACTGTGTCACACGCAGACACACACACAGGCCCACATGCACACACACACTGCAGTGCTACAATGTTTGTTTGCATGTCTTTTTTACCCTGGTTAATCATCTCATCCCTACATAGATCAACACTCCTACACTGAGACACTTCATAAATACTGGCCATAAAACACAGCTCAAAACTGGACAACAAGTAAAATGATACATTACCCTCAATTACATGACTAAAAACAAATAACCCCAAACTATATTTCAAGATATTGACAATTGTACTTACAGAGTGAAGTGAAGGGGAGAGGTCTTGTACAGAGTCAACTTACTGTCAGTTAATGTGAGTTATTTTGTTGACACCTATTTAACTGCCCTTATACTTCCTCTTTAAGTCATTAACATGCAAGATGACCAGACCAGGACATCAGGAAAGGGATGTTACTGTATTTCAACAGAGATTGTGCAACAGACAACATATCTATATGTACTTTTCTTCATTTGAGGAGTGGGACTACATTTATAAAAACCATTTAAACAATGTGTCGACGACAGAGGGCTTGGTGTGGTTGCTAGGTGATTTGTGACACACCTACAACAAGCCTTCTATACTATTTAGAATGTGAACAATTGCTCAGAATGTGTTGTCTTTTCCTTCTGAGTTCAGTATATACAGATCAAAGATCTATGATCTCATTCAATTAGAACCCATTCCATTTAATACCCGTGACCATCACTCCTCATCAGCTGTATCAAATTAATACTGAAGGTTCCAGTGTTCTAGACTAGAGCTCCACCTACTGGTATCTCAACATTACTGCACCATCCTAATAATAATGTCCTCAATAATGTTGGGTTAATAACAACATAACACACTGGAAATACATAAGATAAACTAGTAAAAAACTCAACTGTTTACTTGACAAAGTCACAGTTAAGCAAACATACACTGTTGTATTACAATAAAGGACCTTGTGTACAATAAAGGAGGCTGGTTGGCAGAGATATAGGAGGAGAGACTAATTGCAATGACTGGAATATAATTAATGGATACCGTTCCATTTATTCCACTCCAGCCATTACAATGAGCATTTCTTTCTATATATCTGCCCACCAGCCTCCTCTGCTGGACAGTACAGGTAGTAGCAGAGGCATCAATATCATCATCACCATAGTGATGCTGTGTTGACTGTATAGGCTAATGTACTCTGTTATCCATGTATAGTCGAATTAGCCCGTTGTCCACATATAGTCTAATGTAGCCTGTTATCCATATATAGTCTAATGTAGCCTGTTATCCATACACAGTCTAATGTAGCCTGTTATCCATATATAGTCGAATGTAGCATGTTATCCATATATAGTCTAATGTAGCATGTTATCCATATATAGTCTAATGTAGCCTGTTATCCATATATAGTCTAATTTATCCTGTTATCCATATATAGTCTAATGTATCCTGTTATCCATATATAGTCGAATGTAGCATGTTATCCATATATAGTCTAATTGGCCCGTTGTCCACATGTAGTCTAATTTATCCTGTTATCCATATATAGTCTAAAGCCTGTTATCCATATATAGTCTAATGTAGCATGTTATCCATATATAGTCGAATGTAGCATGTTATCCATATATAGTCTAATGTAGCCTGTTATCCATATATAGTCGAATGTAGCCTGTTATCCATATATAGT
The DNA here is from genome assembly GCF_023373465.1 of Oncorhynchus keta. Classification (NCBI taxonomy): domain Eukaryota; kingdom Metazoa; phylum Chordata; class Actinopteri; order Salmoniformes; family Salmonidae; genus Oncorhynchus; species Oncorhynchus keta. Next base: position 308,359 of record NW_026291019.1, on the reverse strand, counting down.
CGAATGTAGCATGTTATCCATATATAGTCGAATGTAGCATGTTATCCATATATAGTCGAATGTAGCATGTTATCCATATATAGTCTAATGTAGCATGTTATCCATATATAGTCGAATGTAGCCTGTTATCCATATATAGTCGAATGTAGCCTGTTATCCATATATAGTCGAATGTAGCATGTTATCCATATATAGTCGAATGTAGCATGTTATCCATATATAGTCGAATGTAGCCTGTTATCCATATATAGTCGAATGTAGCATGTTATCCATATATAGTCGAATGTAGCATGTTATCCATATATAGTCGAATGTATCATGTTATCCATATATAGTCTAATGTAGCATGTTATCCATATATAGTCGAATGTAGCATGTTATCCATATATAGTCTAATGTAGCCTGTTATCCATATATAGTCTAATGTAGCATGTTATCCATATATAGACGAATGTAGCATGTTATCCATATATAGTCTAATTTATCCTGTTATCCATATATAGTCTAATTAGCCCGTTGTCCACATGTAGTCTAATTTATCCTGTTATCCATATATAGTCTAATGTAGCATGTTATCCATATATAGTCTAATTAGCCCGTCGTCCATATGTAGTCTAATTTATCCTGTTATCCATATATAGTCTAATGTAGCATGTTATCCATATATAGTCTAATTAGCCCGTTGTCCACATGTAGTCTAATGTATCCTGTTATCCATATATAGTCTAATGTATCCTGTTATCCATATATAGTCTAAAGCCTGTTATCCATATATAGTCGAATGTAGCCTGTTATCCATATATAGTCGAATGTAGCCTGTTATCCATATATAGTCGAATGTAGCATATTATCCATATATAGTCGAATGTAGCATGTTATCCATATATAGTTGAATGTAGCCTGTTATCCATATATAGTCGAATGTAGCATGTTATCCATATATAGTCGAATGTAGCATGTTATCCATATATAGTCGAATGTAGCCTGTTATCCATATATAGTCGAATGTAGCATGTTATCCATATATAGTCTAATGTAGCATGTTATCCATATATAGTCGAATGTAGCATGTTATCCATATATAGTCTAATGTAGCATGTTATCCATATATAGTCGAATGTAGCATGTTATCCATATATAGTCTAATGTAGCATGTTATCCATATATAGTCTAATTTCTCCTGTTATCCATATATAGTCTAATTAGCCCGTTGTCCACATGTAGTCTAATTTATCCTGTTATCCATATATAGTCTAATGCAGCATGTTATCCATATATAGTCGAATGTAGCATGTTATCCATATACAGTCTAATGCAGCATGTTATCCATATATAGTCGAATGTAGCATGTTATCCATATATAGTCTAATTAGCCCGTTGTCCACATGTAGTCTAATTTATCCTGTTATCCATATATAGTCTAAAGCCTGTTATCCATATATAGTCTAATGTAGCATGTTATCCATATATAGTCGAATGTAGCATGTTATCCATATATAGTCTAATGTAGCCTGTTATCCATATATAGTCGAATGTTGCATGTTATCCATATATAGTCTAATGTAGCCTGTTATCCATATATAGTTGAATGTAGCATGTTATCCATATATAGTCGAATGTAGCCTGTTATGCATATATAGTCTAATGTAGCATGTTATCCATATATAGTCTAATGTAGCCTGTTATCCATATATAGTCGAATGTAGCATGTTATCCATATATAGTCGAATGTAGCCTGTTATCCATATATAGTCGAATGTAGCATGTTATCCATATATGGTCTAATGTAGCCTGTTATCCATATATAGTCGAATGTATCCTGTTATCCATATATAGTCTAATTAGCCCGTTGTCCACATGTAGTCTAATGTATCCTGTTATCCATATATAGTCTAATGTAGCCTGTTATCCACATGTAGTCTAATGTATCCTGTTATCCATATATAGTCTAATTAGCCCGTTGTCCACATGTAGTCTAATGTATCCTGTTATCCATATATAGTCTAATGTAGCCTGTTATCCATATATAGTCTAATTAGCCCGTTGTCCATATATACTCTAATGTAGCCTGTTATCCATATATAGTCTAATTAACCCGTTGTCCATATATAGTCTAATTAGCCCGTTGTCCACATGTAGTCTAATTTATCCTGTTATCCATATATAGTCTAATGTAGCATGTTATCCATATATAGTCTAATTAGCCCGTTGTCCACATGTAATTTATCACATCTAATTTATCATGTTATCCATATATAGTCTAATGTAGCATGTTATCCATATATAGTCTAATGTAGCCTGTTATCCATATATAGTCTAATTAGCCCGTTGTCCACATGTAGTCTAATGTATCCTGTTATCCATATATAGTCTAATGTAGCATGTTATCCATATATAGTCTAATGTAGCATGTTATCCATATATAGTCTAATTAGTCCACATGTAATGTAGCATGTTATCCATATATAGTCTAATGTAGCATGTTATCCATATATAGTCTAATGTAGCCCGTTGTTATCCATATATAGTCTAATGTATCCTGTTATCCATATATAGTCTAATGTAGCCTGTTATCCATATATAGTCTAATGTAGCCTGTTATCCATATATAGTCTAATGTAGCCTGTTATCCATATATAGTCTAATTAACCTGTTATCCATATATAGTCTAATTAGCCCGTTGTCCACATGTAGTCTAATTTATCCTGTTATCCATATATAGTCTAATGTAGCATGTTATCCATATATAGTCTAATTAGCCCGTTGTCCACATGTAATTTATCACATCTAATTTATCATGTTATCCATATATAGTCTAATGTAGCATGTTATCCATATATAGTCTAATGTAGCCTGTTATCCATATATAGTCTAATTAGCCCGTTGTCCACATGTAGTCTAATGTATCCTGTTATCCATATATAGTCTAATGTAGCATGTTATCCATATATAGTCTAATGTAGCATGTTATCCATATATAGTCTAATTAGCCCGTTGTCCACATGTAGTCTAATGTATCCTGTTATCCATATATAGTCTAATGTAGCATGTTATCCATATATAGTCTAATGTAGCATGTTATCCATATATAGTCTAATTAGCCCGTTGTCCACATGTAGTCTAATGTAGCATGTTATCCATATATAGTCTAATTTCTCCTGTTATCCATATATAGTCTAATTAGCCCGTTGTCCACATGTCGTCTAATTTATCCTGTTATCCATATATAGTCTAATGTAGCATGTTATCCATATATAGTCTAATTTATCCTGTTATCCATATATAGTCTAATTATCCCGTCGTCCACATGTAGTCTAATTTATCCTGTTATCCATATATAGTCGAATGTAGCATGTTATCCATATATAGTCTAATTAGCCCGTTGTCCACATGTAGTCTAATGTATCCTGTTATCCATATATAGTCTAATGTAGCATGTTATCCATATATAGTCTAATTAGCCCGTTGTCCACATGTAGTCTAATTTATCCTGTTATCCATATATAGTCTAAAGCCTGTTATCCATATATAGTCTAATGTAGCATGTTATCCATATATAGTCGAATGTAGCATGTTATCCATATATAGTCTAATGTAGCCTGTTATCCATATATAGTCTAATGTAGCCTGTTATCCATATATAGTCTAATGTAGCATGTTATCCATATATAGTCTAATGTAGCATGTTATCCATATACAGTCTAATGCAGCATGTTATCCATATATAGTCGAATGTAGCATGTTATCCATATATAGTCGAATGTAGCCTGTTATCCATATATAGTCGAATATAGCCTGTTATCCATATATAGTCGAATGTAGCATGTTATCCATATATAGTCGAATGTCGCATGTTATCCATATATAGTCGAATGTAGCCTGTTATCCATATATAGTTGAATGTAGCATGTTATCCATATATAGTCGAATGTAGCCTGTTATGCATATATAGTCTAATGTAGCATGTTATCCATATATAGTCTAATGTAGCCTGTTATCCATATTATGTAGCCATGTTATCCATAGTCGAATGTAGCCTGTTATCCATATATAGTCGAATGTAGCATGTTATCCATATATGGTCTAATGTAGCCTGTTATCCATATATAGTCGAATGTATCCTGTTATCCATATATAGTCTAATTAGCCCGTTGTCCACATGTAGTCTAATGTATCCTGTTATCCATATATAGTCTAATGTAGCCTGTTATCCACATGTAGTCTAATGTATCCTGTTATCCATATATAGTCTAATTAGCCCGTTGTCCACATGTAGTCTAATGTATCCTGTTATCCATATATAGTCTAATGTAGCCTGTTATCCATATATAGTCTAATTAGCCCGTTGTCCATATATACTCTAATGTAGCCTGTTATCCATATATAGTCTAATTAACCCGTTGTCCATATATAGTCTAATTAGCCCGTTGTCCACATGTAGTCTAATTTATCCTGTTATCCATATATAGTCTAATGTAGCATGTTATCCATATATAGTCTAATTAGCCCGTTGTCCACATGTAATTTATCACATCTAATTTATCATGTTATCCATATATAGTCTAATGTAGCATGTTATCCATATATAGTCTAATGTAGCCTGTTATCCATATATAGTCTAATTAGCCCGTTGTCCACATGTAGTCTAATGTATCCTGTTATCCATATATAGTCTAATGTAGCATGTTATCCATATATAGTCTAATGTAGCATGTTATCCATATATAGTCTAATGTAGCCTGTTATCCATATATAGTCTAATTAGCCCGTTGTCCACATGTAGTCTAATGTAGCATGTTATCCATATATAGTCTAATGTAGCCTGTTATCCATATATAGTCTAATTAGCCCGTTGTCCACATGTAGTCTAATTTATCCTGTTATCCATATATAGTCTAATGTAGCATGTTATCCATATATAGTCTAATTTATCCTGTTATCCATATATAGTCTAATTATCCCGTCGTCCACATGTAGTCTAATTTATCCTGTTATCCATATATAGTCTAATTTATCCTGTTATCCATATATAGTCTAATTAGCCCGTTGTCCACATGTAGTCTAATTTATCCTGTTATCCATATATAGTCTAATGTAGCATGTTATCCATATATAGTCTAATTAGCCCGTTGTCCACATGTAGTCTAATTTATCCTGTTATCCATATATAGTCTAATGTAGCCTGTTATCCATATATAGTCTAATGTAGCATGTTATCCATATATAGTTAATGTAGCATGTTATCCATATATAGTCTAATGTAGCCTGTTATCCATATATAGTCTAATGTAGCCTGTTATCCATATATAGTCTAATGTAGCATGTTATCCATATATAGTCTAATGTAGCATGTTATCCATATACAGTCTAATGCAATGTTATCCATATATAGTCGAATGTAGCATGTTATCCATATATAGTCGAATGTAGCCTGTTATCCATATATAGTCGAATGTAGCCTGTTATCCATATATAGTCGAATGTAGCATGTTATCCATATATAGTCTAATGTAGCCTGTTATCCATATATAGTCGAATGTAGCCTGTTATCCATATATAGTCGAATGTAGCATGTTATCCATATATAGTCTAATGTAGCATGTTATCCATATATAGTCTAATTAGCCCGTTGTCCACATGTAGTCTAATTCATCCTGTTATCCATATATAGTCTAATGTAGCATGTTATCCATATATAGTCTAATTAGCCCGTTGTCCACATGTAGTCCAATTTATCCTGTTATCCATATATAGTCTAAAGCCTGTTATCCATATATAGTCTAATGTAGCATGTTATCCATATATAGTCGAATGTAGCATGTTATCCATATATAGTCTAATGTAGCCTGTTATCCATATATAGTCTAATGTAGCCTGTTATCCATATATAGTCTAATGTAGCATGTTATCCATATATAGTCTAATGTAGCATGTTATCCATATACAGTCTAATGCAGCATGTTATCCATATATAGTCGAATGTAGCATGTTATCCATATATAGTCGAATGTAGCCTGTTATCCATATATAGTCGAATGTAGCCTGTTATCCATATATAGTCGAATGTAGCATGTTATCCATATATAGTCGAATGTAGCATGTTATCCATATATAGTCGAATGTAGCCTGTTATCCATATATAGTCGAATGTAGCCTGTTATCCATATATAGTCTAATTAGCCCGTTGTCCACATGTAGTCTAATGTATCCTGTTATCCATATATAGTCTAATGTAGCCTGTTATCCATATATAGTCTAATTAGCCCGTTGTCCATATATAGTCTAATTAGCCCGTTGTCCACATGTAGTCTAATTTATCCTGTTATCCATATATAGTCTAATGTAGCATGTTATCCATATATAGTCTAATTATTCCGTTGTCCACATGTAGTCTAATTTATCCTGTTATCCATATATAGTCTAATGTAGCATGTTATCCATATATAGTCTAATTAGCCCGTTGTCCACATGTAGTCTAATTTATCCTGTTATCCATATATAGTCTAATGTAGCACGTTATCCATATATAGTCTAATGTAGCATGTTATCCATATATAGTCTAATTAGCCCGTTGTCCACATGTAGTCTAATTTATCCTGTTATCCATATATAGTCTAATGTAGCATGTTATCCATATACAGTCGAATGTAGCATGTTATCCATATATAGTCTAATTTATCCTGTTATCCATATATAGTCTAATTATCCCGTTGTCCACATGTAGTCCTTCCCGGGGAAGGACTGCCCGTTCCATGATCTCGCCATCACGGTTGACAACTCCATTGTGTCCTCCTCCCAGAGCGCTAAGAACCTTGGCGTGATCCTGGACAACACCCTGACGTTCTCAACTAACATCAAGGCGGTGTCCCGTTCCTGTAGGTTCATGCTCTACAACATCCGTTAGAGTACGTTATCCTGCCTCACACAGGAAGCAGGCGCAGGTCCTAATCCAGGCACTTGTCATCTCCCGTCTTGATTACTGCAACTCGCTGTTGGCTGGGCTCCCTGCCTGTGCCATTAAACCCCTACAACTCATCCAGAAGTCTAATGTTCAACCTTCCCAAGTTCTGTTATCACCCCGCTCCTCCGCTAATCCCACTGGCTTCCTGTTGAAGCTCGCATCCGCTACAAGACCATGGTGCTCGCCTGTTACGGAGCTGTGAGGGGAACGGCACCTCAGTACCTCCAGGCTCTGATCAGGCCCTACACCCAAACAAGGGCACTGCGTTCATCCACCTCTGGCCTGCTCGCCTCCCTACCACTGAGGAATGTACAGTTCCCGTTCAAAACTGTTCCTGCTCTGGCCCCCATATATAGTCTAATGGAACAAATAGTCCCCTCACGACGCCAGGACAGCGGAGTCAATCACCACCTTCCGGAGACACCTGAAACCCCACCTCTTCAAGGAATACCTAGGATTATCCTTCTCACCCCCCTTCTCCCCAACAAGATTTAGATGCAAGTGGCTGTTCCACTGGTTGTCATAAGGTGTATGCACCAATTTGTAAGTCGCTCTGGATAAGAGCGTCTGCTAAATGACTTAAATGTAAATGTAAATGTAAATGTAGTCTAATTTATCCTGTTATCCATATATAGTCGAATGTAGCATGTTATCCATATATAGTCTAATGTAGCATGTTATCCATATATAGTCTAATTAGCCCGTTGTCCACATGTAGTCTAATTTATCCTGTTATCCATATATAGTCTAATGTAGCATGTTATCCATATATAGTCTAATTTATCCTGTTATCCATATATAGTCTAATGTAGCATGTTATCCATATATAGTCGAATGTAGCATGTTATCCATATATAGTCTATTGTAGCATGTTATCCATATATAGTCTAATTACCTCGTTTTCCACATGTAGTCTAATTTATCCTGTTATCCACATATAGTCTAAAGCCTGTTGGGGCTAGGGGGCCTCAAGGAGTTCCCTTAGGGAAACACCCCCTCCCATTCAGCTGACAAAATATTATTTAAAAATATTTAACTTACACCCATTAACAAGTCCAATACAGCAAATGAAAGATAAACACCTTGTTAATCTACCCATCGTGTCCGATTTTTTAAAATGATTTACAGCGAAAAAACAACATATATTTATGTTAGATGACCACCAAATTCCAAAACACACACAGCGATATTTCACAGTCACAAATGCAAAAATATAGATAAAATGAATCACTAACCTTTGAAGTATAAACTGTAAATGGGGTACAGGGCCTCATTACTGAAAATGAACCAGGTTCATATTGTGTTGTGTTGTAATGTGCTAAATGGTTGTCTATGTTAATACTGTCTGTAAGTCTATTCCACTATGTATGTAATGTGCTATATGGTTGTCTATGTGAA